>NC_060149.1:966117467-966420497 GCF_021461385.2 Schistocerca piceifrons
AAAAAAAATGGTTCAAATGGCTCTGAGCACTATGGGACTTAACATCTGTGGTCATCAGTCCCCTAGAACTTAGAACTACTTAAACCTAACTAACCTAAAGACGTCACACACATCCATGCCCTAGGCAGGATTCGAACCTGCGACCGTAGCAGTCGCGATGAAGCGTCGTCTCACGCGGTCTGCACGTCCAGCACGAACGCTGGTCCAACTGAGGCGCCAGGTGGAAATGGCATGGCAAGCCGTTCCACAGGACTACATCCAGCATCTCTACGATCGTCTCCATGGGAGAATAGCAGCCTGCATTGCTGCGAAAGGTGGATATACACTGTACTAGTGCCGACATTTTGCATGCTCTGTTGCCTGTGTCTATGTGCCTGTGGTTCTGTCAGTGTGATCATGTGATGTATCTGACCCCAGGAATGTGTCAATAAAGTTTCCCCTTCCTGGGACAATGAATTCACGGTGTTCTTATTTCAATTTCCAGGAGTGTATACTGAAGCTAGGACAACTCATTTCCAAGTTCATTTAGTGGTTTAAAACATGTACTTAATGGTCACCAACCTATCCTGGCAATTGAAATAGTGAAGTATTGGAGAAGCAGAAATTTGAATTTTGCCTACTTTCTTGCTACTGTTTAGTTTGGCTCTTCAAATAAATTACACCACTTAAACAATTTTGGGCTACATCTTTATACATTATGTTTTTAAAAAAGAAAAAGCCCAGTAGATAACTTCAAGGAAGGTAAAAACAATTAGCCGGGGTGGGGGGACAACCTTTAGAAAAGCACTTTCCATAATCAAGAAACTTAAATACTTAGACACTAAAGCACACACTTTTTAACTGAACATTTCACTTAAAGAAAACCTCTTTCTTGCTGGAATTTACTTTCAAAAGCTATTATTCTTTGAACTAATTGTGTATAGCCATCTAACAGGTTCTAGTAACTTGGCTTCACTCTGATTAAATTTTATGTAAGCAAACTACACTCCTGGAAATTGAAATAAGAACACCGTGAATTCATTGTCCCAGGAAGGGGAAACTTTATTGACACATTCCTGGGGTCAGATACATCACATGATCACACTGACAGAACCACAGGCACATAGACACAGGCAACAGATCATGCACAATGTCGGCACTAGTACAGTTTATATCCACCTTTCGAAGCAATGCAGGCTGCTATTCTCCCATGGAGACGATCGTAGAGATGCTGGATGTAGTCCTGTGGAACGGCTTGCCATGCCATTTCCACCTGGCGTCTCAGTTGGACCAGCGTTCGTGCTGGACGTGCAGACCGCGTGAGACGACGCTTCATCCAGTCCCAAACATGCTCAATGGGGGACAGATCCGGAGATCTTGCTGGCCAGGGTAGTTGACTTACACCTTCTAGAGCACGTTGGGTGGCACGGGATACATGCGGACGTACATTGTCCTGTTGGAACAGCAAGTTCCCTTGCCGGTCTAGGAATGGTAGAATGATGGGTTCGATGACGGTTTGGATGTACCGTGCACTATTCAGTGTCCCCTCGACGATCACCAGTGGTGTACGGCCAGCGTAGGAGATCGCTCCCCACACCATGATGCCGGGTGTTGGCCCTGTGTGCCTCGGTCGTATGCAGTCCTGATTGTGGCGCTCACCTGCACGGCGCCAAACATGCATACGACCATCATTGGCACCAAGGCAGAAGCGACTCTCATCGCTGAAGACGACAAGTCTCCATTCGTCCCTCCATTCACGCCTGTCGCGACACCACTGGAGGCGGGCTGCACGATGTTGGGGCATGAGCGGAAGACGGCCTAACGGTGTGTGGGACCGTAGCCCAGCTTCATGGGGACGGTTGCGAATGGTCCTCGCCGATACCCCAGGAGCAACAGTGTCCCTAATTTGCTGGGAAGTGGCGGTGCGGTCCCCTACGGCACTGCGTAGGATCCTACGGTCTCGGCGTGCATCTGTGCGTCGCTGCGGTCCGGTCCCAGGTCGACGGGCACGTGCACCTTCCACCGACCACTGGCGACAACATCGATGTACTATGGAGACCTCACGCCCCACGTGTTGAGCAATTCGGCGGTACGTCCACCCGGCCTCCCGCATGCCCACTATACGCCCTCGCTCAAAGTCCGTCAACTGCACATACGGTTCATGGCCACGCTGTCGCGGCATGCTACCAGTATTAAAGACCGCGATGGAGCTCCGTATGCCACGGCAAACTGGCTGACACTGACGGCGGCGGTGCACAAATGCTGCTCAGCTAGCGCCATTCGACGGCCAACACCGCGATTCCTGGTGTGTCCGCTGTGCCGTGCGTGTGATCATTGCTTGTACAGCCCTCTCGCAGTGTCTGGAGCAAGTATGGTGGGTCTGACACACCGGTGTCAATGTGTTCTTTTTTCCATTTCCAGGAGTGTATAACACTTTGCAATAGTTATGAAAAAATTTTTAATATTTACACTAAAGCAATTTAAATGGTGCCTCTTTATATTAACTTGGCACTTCAAAAGTCTGTAAAACAGGACACTCGGATTAATCAAACACCAGGAAGGAACCCTATACAGATGTATGATTAGGATGAAATAACAGGGTGAGCCAGTTTCCGTAAAGTTCAAGAATGATTATTAAAACACAGTTTAAATTAATGGTTCATGCTGTACAAAGGTAAAAATAGAAAAAAATCTTATCTGGTGGCTGTAGGCTTGGGTGTGGCGAACAGCTATGACGGCTACACTACCCACACTACGGCCTGCAAGTTTCTTGCTGTATGGGCTCAATTTCTCTTCTTGGCTTCATTCAGTTTTACATACAGTAGCTCAACAACTCACAGCTATGCTGTAAGCTGTTTGCAGTCTTCAACCGAGGCATTTTTATGGAAATTTACAGGCAAAGCTTCTGCTCCACAAAGGAGTTACATCAATCACTGCTGCCTACAAACTGTGTGACTTACTTCCCGCACTTGCTCGAGGTAGCACGCCAATTCGCCTTTCGCACCTTTTCCACTCCCCACAACCATTTTCGTATCAAACAAAAGCACGCTGGCTTTTACATAACACCTATTTCTTACATTGTTCCTAAGCATGACCATTTCTTAAATTGTCAAATTTACATCAACATGAACAATTTATACACACAAATATTTTTAAATACAAAATGTTATCAAAACATTATTTAGACCCTTGGTATCCTTTGTAGAGGACTTGGGCAGGTTTGTCCCATCCTAGTACACATTATTTTGTTACTTCCATTCAGATATTCCATTTAGCTACATCTACAATAATTCCCAATGTTCTGCCTTTTGAGGTGTCCAGTGCGGGTTGCTCTCCACTTCCTGGGTGTATTGTATCGAGTTAGTTTTTTCAAATTTCCATGTGGGTTTATCAATGTATTTTGTAACTGATATTTCAGCACCAATGATAACTTTTGTGAGCCAATGTACACTCCTTGAAAAATGTTTCAGTACTACTATTGAGTGATTCAGTGGTAATTTGTTCTCATCAGTGGAAAAGATGGATGGGTCAGGTTTTGTATCAGTTTCCATCTGCCTGCCCAAAACGTTTTAAATTCCTTGGCATCAAACTTAGATAATTTCTTGTGTGTTGATCCATTCGAACAATGGTTCTCTATTTTTGTCTCTATTTATGTATCTCCGGGTTGTGTTTTGGAATTAAAATCTTAAACATATACGTGCTGTCTAGTTGCTGTGTGTAAGACTAGTGTCAGACACTTTCCGTTAGGTGATTTGTGGACTGATGTAATAACCAGGCCTTTGAGTTTTATCCTAATTACTTTTACATCACTAATTTTCTGACAGCTTAAGCCAGCATAATCCAAGAGCTGTTTCTTTTTTCATTTATTGTGGATGCACCTAACAATTGAGAGGAGTATTGATATTGCTTTATATTGCATAATCTTGCATGTAGCTGCTGAATTATCACCTAAATGCATTTCCTATAGAGCTATAATACTGATGGCATGCTCATCATCTAATTTGCTTTGGTAACTGCATTTGTCACTTGTTAATCCTACGTTAATTTGCATAATATGGACACCTTGCCTGATAATTTTTGACTGTAAGCTCTGAGAAGTGCTGGACCATCTTTTGTGTAGAGTTTTTGCTGGCTGCTCCTGCAGTCACACTGCCTTGGTGCACCATCTCGGGGGTTGTCTACATGCCACACAACAGTCTTTTTGGTGTCCAGTGTGAATGATACACTGGTAAATATCCTGTCCCATACACTTTTGTTTGTAGACAATACTTCTGTGTTAGCTGAAAATAGAAACCCTGAGCCAGGAAGCAGTAGTCTCAGTACCTCAGAGAATTAGTTTCAGGTAAAGTATATGGATCTAACATATCTAAAATGCACATGGTTTAGTTTGGAAACCACACAAACACCCAAATGTACACACCCGCACTAGCTGCAGGGGGTGGGGGGGGGCGCAGAGTGATTGGAGAAGACAGTACATGGTCTGAATGGGAAAAGATTGGTGTGTACAGAAGAGAAAAGGTAAAGTGATACAGTGGGAAACAAATTAGCAGAGGTTTAGGTCAGGTGGATGGCACTAGATGTGCTGGAGAGACAATTTCCACCTGTGTAGTTCAGAGAAACTTGCACTGGAAGGGAATATCCAAATGGTATGTCTAGTGAAGCAGTTGTTGAAGTGGTGTACAGCCTCTTGGCAACTGGAATGTCAAGTCTGTGGTTTGCCACAGTTTGGTGCTAGACATTACTGTGAGTGAACAGTTGGTTACTTGTCATCCCTACATGGAAAATTGTAAGGTAATTGCAGCATAGCTGATTTTTAACAGGTTGCTTTTGCACATGATCGTGCCTTTTATATGGTGGGAGATGCCTGCAACTGGACTGCTGTAGGAGGTGGTGGGTGGATTTGTGGGACAGGTCTTGCACCTGGGTCACTCACAGGATTAGGGGCGGACAAGGATGTTCTCTAGATTGTGCGGGCAGTGGAACACTACTTTGCAGGAAGTGGGTAGTATCTTGAGTACAGTATACCCCATCTGAGATAGTCAAAGCCCCAGTCAAGAATATGGTTGAGCTTTTCAAGGCCTGGGTGATTAGATGAGTGCTGACCATTGTCTGGTTAACAGGGTTACAGGTGTGAGATGAGGAGATGGCATGGGAGATCTATTTATGAATGAGACGGATAGGATACTGTGGCTCTGGTAGTGCTATTGCCATATTTAGACAACTCCTGCTTTCCACTGGGGATAGTGAGTCCACGTGCGACAAGGCTGTATGGAAGAGACTTTTTGACATGGAATGGGTGACAGCTGTCAAAGTGGAGGGAGGTACTGTTGGTGGTTGGTCCACTTGACATGTGTTTATGGATATCGACGTCTAGTGATATGGCGCATTGAGTTGAGAATAATCGGTTTAAGACGATTTGGGAGTAGGTTTTTAGGTTATGGAAGAAGCAGTCTATACCATGAGTCCAGATCATGAAAATGTCTCAATTGCTCTGAATCAGACAAGGGGTTTTAGGTGTTGACTGGATAGGAAGGACTTCTGATGGCCGATAAAAAAGTTGGTATAGGATGGCACCATGCAAGTACCCATGGCAGTACTACAGATTTGTTTGTACAGGGATAATCGCTTAAAACCTGCACCACAAACATTGCACAAATGGAAAGTGCTATTGATGTGTGGTTTTCACACGATGGATTGGTAGTTGGGGGCTTATGCTAGTAACCAACCAACAGATTGTAGTGATATTAGAAAGTGCATTTTTTGTGCAAACATACACTTTTTTAAATGAAACTATGCCTATTGGTATTAACTAAAAGTAGGGTAAATTAGTCTATCAGGGGTGTTTGTTGCAGGAGTCTAGTGTGAGCCATTCATGAGATATCATATTTTGAAAAGTTCCCACGCCAACACTTGTACATTAGCTGAGGTAGCACACACCAAAGAACAGTCCAAGTCCATACACTAGTTATGTGGATTGTGACCAGTAATGAGACAATTGACCATCACAGGCTGTGTTCAAAATGACCACTGGCAGCAACAGTATATGCTCCCATTCTGGTATGGAAAGACTGCTGCACACATACCAGTATTTCAGCAGGGACAATCCGACAGGCTGCAGTAATACATCATTGCATATCATCAGATGTAGTTGGTATGCCCTTGTAGACAGTATTTCAGCTTTCCCCATAGAAAAAAAGTCTGCAGGCATGAAATTTGGCGAATGGGTCAACCGAGATACAGGTCCTCTGCATCCAATCTAAAGATTTGTAAACAGTTTGTGAAGCCATGTTGTACTCCGTGCACTGTGGGTTGTGCAGCCATCGTATTGGTACCACAAGTTGCTCCTAGTCTGCAGAGGAATCTCTTCTAGCATCCGTGGAAGATGATTTGTTAGGAGGCTGTGATACTTGTGCACATTCAGTGTTCTTTCTAAGAAAAATGGGCCTATGAGCTGATGGTTCACTGCCCCACACCACACGTTTACACTCCAAGGATGCTGACATTCCACCTGCCACAGCCAAAGAGAATTGTTAACAGACCAATTGTGCTTATTTCAGCACTTTACCAGGCCACGATTGTTAAAATTTCCTTCACCACTAAACAAGATACATGTTACATCTGGAGTATCCTGTCTTAATGCCCATGTATGGAAGTTAACACAATTCTCTTGATCAATTCCATGCAGCTCTTTATAGAAAGGGATAAACCTATGTCAATGGAGAATGCATAGGACACTTGTCCGATTAATGCCATTTCCACATGCGATTGTGCAAGAGGTAACATGTGGATCATTTACTTGTTTCATCTGTTATGTTGCAAAGATATAGGCTATGACTTCCATATAACTGGTTGAAGAGGTTGATAAATGATTGCCGAGATGCTTGACATTTATTGGTATTTATTGCCGCATATACTGTAGAAGAATGAACTGCATTCTTCGTACACTCTCCATACACCATGAGCATGTCACCTTTTTCTGCGTTGGTAAATCCCATCGTCCACTCACGACCTACTGATTGGACTGTCACGCACTTACTGACTTGCAAGTCACAATGAACTCGAGGAACACACACGCAAACACACTGCAAGGAAACAACATCATACCTAGCAACTACCCACACACACAAACACACCGTAAGCAAACAACATCATACCTAGCAACTACCCACACACACAAACACACTGTAAGCAAACAACATCATACCTAGTAACTACCCAGATTGAGTGGCACAAACTAGTATTGGTGTGGAAACTTTTAAAAATACTGTATCTCATTGACAACTTGTACTAGAATCCTGCAACAAACCCCACTGACATTCTGATTTACCATATTTTTAGTTTGTTAATGTCAGTAAGCACAGTTTCATTTAAAAAGTGTACATCTGCACAAGAAAGGATTTTTACAATCTGATGATTGGGTAACAATAATGAGTCCCATTCTGTCAAAGCCGCAAATAAATAGCACTTCATACTTGTGGTGCGAGCTTTAGGCATTTCACCCTGTGACTTGGTCTTCAAAAGTGAAATAATTGTGGGTCAGGATGTGATTGGGTAAGGGGATTAGGAAAGAGGTGATGGGTTTGGTATCAGGAGGATGTTTGGAAAGTGAGGCCATGGGCATGGGGGATGTTGCATCCATAGAAACCAGCAAGGAGTCATGTGGTAGCAAAACAGGAACTGCAGAAAGGCGGTGAAGGAAGTGAGCATTGTCTTCACTGTAGGATGGGAGGTTACAGACAATGGTTTGCATGTGATGTTCAGTGGGAGGATTGTACCCAGCCACAGTTGGACAAGTGGAGAGACCTGTGTAGTTGGGTTTGTGTAGCTTTTATGGGATGGACTTAAGGTCTTGGAGAGCTGCTGGAGTCTTGGAATTCTAGGATGTGATCATGGTTGTAAGGTTTGTATGCAGAGGTGTTAGAAAGTTGGTGAAGACTCTATGCCACATAGTCACTATGATTCATGAACACTGTGATGAAGCTTTTATCTGTGGAAAGATGATAAGGCACGGATTAATTTACAGGATATGGGTAGCTGTGTGTTACATAGGAGTGATGTTGGTCTCATTAGGGAGGATTTAGGAAAGAAAAGTAAGGCCGGGTTAGAAGTGACGAATTCCTGAAAGATAACCAAGAGATGACTGGCTGGAAGGGGAGGTTCAGGGTGGGAGGGAGGCTGGAACTGTTTTAAGCAAGGTTCTGTGTGAGGTTTTTGTTGGCTGTTATTAGTGGGATGCATCATCATTTAAGACTGATTATGCCTTTCAGCGTTCAGCCTGGAGAGTAGTCTTGATCTATTTCTACAGTTTTTATACCCCTTCCCTTCCAACACACACACACATTAGCCACCAAGAAAGAGCCTACAGCTTTGATTCAACACCCCCCCCCCCCCCCCTTCCAGTCATACCCTCATACCTCCCTAATGCACATTGAAGAAATATCCACTGCAGAGATTAGGTAAGGAAAGAAGGTCCTTTACAAGTCCAGCACACTTGAATTTAGGTTTTGGGCTAAAGGTGAGGCCTTTAGAAAGTACCAAGACTTCTGCAGGGCTAAGAGTTGTGGCAGAAAGGTTGACAACAGTTTTACAGGATTGGTGTTTAGGATGTATATATCTCATGGAGGATGGAGGAATTCGTTGCGATTGTGGAAGATGGAGTATTGAACAAAGCATAGTTAGGGAGGTATGAGGGTATGACTGGCGGGGGGGGGGGGGGGGGGGGGTTGAATCAAAGCTGTAGGCTCTTCCTTGGTGGCTAGTGTGTGTGTGTGTGTGTGTGTGTGTGTGTGTGTTGGAAGGGAAGGGGTATAAAAACTGTAGAAATAGATCAAGACTTCACGACAACTAGCAGGTTTAAATGGGTGGGTGTTGTAATAGATATGTGGAGGTGGAGGTGGTGAGGCTTGCACAGGATAGATTAGTATTGAGAGCTGCAGCAAACCAATCTTCAGACTACCACAGCAACAACAAAAAGGTCATAAGATGGAAACAATTTTGCGTTGTAGTATCTCCCTCTGTTTCCACTCCATGTAGTTTTCACTTGTGGTAATGTGGCGTGTGTACAGAGATTTATCGGGTGTTATTATTTTTTATTGTACTGTATTAACAGGATTTATCAAGAGTGGTGATAACATCAATTTGTGACAATAAATCTTTGTCATGTGCAATCTATAATACTGTTGTTCCATTTGTAATAAACAATTTCTTTGATGCTGTTTTCCCAAATAAGCCTAAATTTTACTGTTATTCACATGGACAGAGGCAGAGTAAGACATGGGAGATAACTTCAGCTGATCTTCGAAGATCAGTTTCTTGAGACAGAGATAGTGTCATTATTATTATTGTTATTGTTATTGTTATTATTATTATTATTATATTGAATTATTGTTAATTAATACCCCCTTAAGGAGAGCAGTAAAGCACCATCAATTTTGAAGGCTTTTTTCCTGTCTCTTTCGTTTGTCTTTCAAAAACTTCTCATATATTCATTGTGATTCTTCTTCCTCTCTTCTGTACCGTTCTTCCCCATTTTCTTCTCTTTCAATATCTGCTGAAATTTCTGTTTTCCAGTTTTTTACTCTGTATTTTTTCCTGTCTGTGATGTCTTCTGTGGAGATGTTTAGTTTCTTGAGGTCCTCCATGGTTTCGTATACCCAGTTGGTTTTCCCTTTATTAGTCATAACGATATAAAAAATATTCTTGGTAAGTCTGTTTTTGTGCATAATTTGTATGTGTCTCTAGAACCTTGTCCTTCTTTACCTGGTGTTGTTTTTAATCCTCTGTTTGTAGTTGTACAGTTCTTTTGTCAATATGTTTATTCAGATCCCCTCTCTCTGAACTGGCCTGTAGATCTTTCCTTCTGTTTTTCCATCTCTTTGATTTTTGTTCTTCCCTTCATTGCTGTTGTTCTGAGGTGTACAAGGCCTGTGGTAACTACTGTACTACAGTGTCTTAATATGGCATTGATGGAAAAACTTCTTTTGTTATAATTGTTCGATATAAGTCTGAATACCTTATGTAGTTTTGTGATTCTTTTTTCATTGGATGTTGAGTTCAGTCCCATTTTCTGTGTAATCTCTTCCAGGCACTGGAAACTTCCTTCATGTGATATCTTTCCATACTTTGTTACCAGTGGGTGTCTGTCTCTTTACATTGTGTCAATGTACAAGTTTTTTTCATGTGAGATTTGTAGTCCCGTTTTGACTGAGATTTGATAAAGAGTTTGTAGAGCTTTTTTGTCTTCTTTTCTGTTATTTGCTCTACAACATGGCATACATGACCTCGGCACTTGTTTCACCACACATGCCACCTGGATTCTTCCGCCAGACACCAGTTTCTCAGAACTCCGCAGGTGGGAACCAGCACTACAACGTGTCCTTGGTTCTCACCACCCACCTCGCCTTAATTTACGTTAATTTCTCCTGTCTCAGCATTTCTTCACTGTAATTACTCTTTGCTTCACTCCGTTTTAGCTTTCTACATCTTTCATTGTCTTTCCCGTCTATTTTCACTGCCCCCTCCCACAGCTGTTGCATACAATACACTTAGCTTCTCACTCTTATTAACTCATGTACAGTTTTAGTAGTAATATCTGTCTTGCATATTACCCTGTCTTCCACCTTTAAGCTCTCAGGTTTCCGAATCTTGCCCGATGCAGTCCCCAACAATTAGTCTTTCCTTCTCATCCTGTACGGTAAGTCACCCATGACCCACGGTTGTGGGTAACTTTCTCAAAATCTACCCCTTTTCTTAGACCTCTCCAGTCCTTTTCCTTCACCCTTCTTGCTTCCCCTGCAACCCTTGAGCCTGAAGAAGGAGTCACTGGCTCCAAACGCTTGCCTATCACAACAGTCTTTTATGTGTGTGTTCTGCCACTGCTTGGTGAGTAGATTTTTTATCTATCCAATTAAATAATTTTATAAAGAGTATCTGTGTGTGATGTTTTTATTGGTAAACAACTTGTTATAAACAAAACTTATTTTTACCATTTAATATGTTTCCAGATATTTACCAGTGGTAAAGATGAAATTGGGTTGATTGTGCTTGGTTCTGACAAGACACAGAATCCACTTGATTGCCCAAATATGAGTGTGGAATTCCTCTTGCACTGCCTACATGGCAGATGATATCCTTTGTGGAGAAATCTTTACATGAAAGTGAAATAAAAACAGATTGGATAGATGGTGTTTTTGTTGGCATGCAAGTCTTGAAGGATGAGCTAGAGTAAGTATTTAAAGCTGTCTGTTTCATGACATTCCTGGAACATGTTCCAGAATGTGTGTTACACAAATCACAGTGACATAGTTGTGACTTTATAAACTTGAATCAATATGTTTTTGTAATGAAAAAGAAACAGAAGGCACAATACCTGCAGAAATAGGAAATTTTTTTGTGTGATTTGCTGTATGAATGTTTTTTACGGTTTTTCAGCTCAATAATTAAGGAGGTATTGACACAAGGCTTTGCCAAAAATCCATCTGTCACCTACAATTCCAGCCCTGTCACTGGCATTCCCTACCCCACAATATGACTGGGCCACCATGAAAGCAGCCACATCATTGTCAAATTCACTGAAACTACTGCATAACAATTTGCTTGAGTATGGCTGTTGTTGTGGTCTTCAGTTTGGTTTAAGCACTGCGTCAATACCTTCTCTTCATAGCACTCGGAGGTCGCGATCTGCGACTGTTTTTACAAATGGCAAGAGAACTTTTCCTCTAGTTGCTTGTTTTTCAGTGAAAGATGCAAATATTTTAGAATGTAGTGCCTTATGTACATCTGTTAGAATAGCCACAAAGTCTGAAAGTTATTTTCAAATGACTGAGGTCTTCTACAGAGTATTGAAATTCTCAGATTCTTCCAACCTGGTCCACCAATGTCTTACATACTCCTCTTCCTCCATGGATTGTTTCCAGTATTTGGAGATGAAACATTAGGCAGCAAAACGTGCCTTATAACCAAAATCTAATGAACATATAATTAAATTAACCAAAGATGTAATGTTGCACTCTCAGGTAAGACTGATCTTGAATGCAAAGCCAAAGTGGAAATTAAATGTACGCTGCAACATTCATCTCACTTTAAGTTATTGAAATTATTTACAGTGCCATAGGGAGAACTGAGTTTATGTGTTTTATAGAGTCAGATACACGCTGTGGCACAGGGTGCTGTCCATTATTCTCCTGACTATGATGTGCAGGAATGGTAGTCTTCCTTCTTCTTTGGTCTCCATAGTGAATTTGATTTTGTGGCGTGTGGAGTTCAGATGTACAAAGAAGTCAAGAAGTTTGTCTCTTCCATGAGGCCAGATGACAAGTGTGTTATCCACATAACAGAAGAAGAAGACGAAGAAGAAGATGGATTTCCATTTGGATGACATCAGCGCCTCTTCCTCGAAGTGCACCGTAAACATATTCACAATCTCTGGTCAGAGTGGGCTGCCTATTGTGACTCCATCTGTTTGCGGGAGGGGGGTGTGCCACGAGTCAGTGAAGTGGGAAAGTTGACCAAGTAATATGCGTGACGTGTCATACCTCGACCGATATTGAGAACAGAATAAATAATTCAGAGGCATTACTTTTCAGCACTCCCATGCATATTCTGTATGCAAGAAAAAGCTTATGGAGCAGGTTTCTCATTCAGAAATTCTATTTCAGTGTTGGTTGTTTACACGAAGTCCGTGTTAAGCATAATGGAAGAAGGAGAAATGTTTATCAGCATTCCAGATTTGGCAGTGGCAGGCTCATGGTCTGCTGAGGCTCTGGTTTATTGTTTCACTATATTGCTGCTTGCATTGCTCAGAATCTCATTTTGTGCGAACATAGAATTGGTAGGTTCAGGAGGGCCATGCTAAATGCCTTGCAGGGCCTCAGTAGTGCCACCCAACTAGCACCTGAGAGGGCAGACAAGTGTTCACTCATGCGTACGTGATCCTGCAGTGAAGTTGTGTACATTTAGTCAGGAAGTGGGCTTGTATACAGTGAGACAAGTATCCACACAGACAATGTGATGGCATCTGGAGCAGCACAGACTGTCAAGCCCTTAATGAAGCTCTAGAGAGAGGTGAACTGACAGCGGTGCAACTGACAACAATGCCAGACACAGGAATGGCACTGTGTCATCGTATCAGATGAGTCTCGGTTCTGCAACATCGTCACAATTGATGTACTTGTGTGTGGAGGCTCTGATGCCAACAGACCTGGCCAGATTGTACCTGTCATTCACATGCGGGTCCAGCATGTGATGTTATGGTATGGGGTGCAACTGGATACATGTCACAACCTCTGGTTCACATAGCCAGTAATTTGGACAGCAGCCATTGCATTTGTGTTTTGTTAAGGCCTATCGCTGTGCCCTATTCTCAAGGGCTCCGTGATGTTATCTTTTAACAAGATAATGCAAGACTACACATCACCTGAGCTGTACTGAGCTACCTCGATACAGAGAGTGTTCCACTGTTGCCGTATCCAGCATTTTCTTCAAATCTGTCACCTGTGTAGAACGTCTGTTCACTGGATGCCAAGAGATGGCTATGCCACCAGTCGCCAGCCACCAGTCGCCAGCCACTACAGTTGATGAACTCTGACATATGACATACAGTTGAGTAGCATGAAATGATGTACCCATGGCTGTAATCCAACCTCGATTTGATATCCAGTGTGATGAGAGCTGTTCTGCTGTTCCAGTTTCAATACTGAAATTCATATATTATTTTTATGCTATCCTAACCAGATTGGACTGTGGTGTCATACAGCATAAAATATCTTACAACATGTTGAATCAGTGATGAGAAGTGTAGAACAGCCAGCAGGGGAAAGATGTTGGCAATGAGACAGCTTTTATGTAGAACAGCAGTACAGAGTTTCACAGTGCATAATGCTTCCGCAGATTGAGAACAAAATGTGTGGTTTGCTTTCATCCATTTTCACAAACATAGCCTTGAAAAATAATGTTGACATTACTGTGCATTCACTCTGAGGCATATTGCACTCTGAGAATGTTCATCGAATTCAGTTACTTTGTATTATATTTCAGTAACAGTGACATAATAGCAAATTGGACTGTATGAGTTTTTATGGATTTTTTTTCCAGAGACACCCTACCATTTCTTCAGATTTATTTAATTTGGGTATAAATACTTTCCAGCATATATGCTGTACACAAAATGTTGAACATAAAATGTAGCTATCTGCTGATTTAACATCTTGCTGAGTATACCAGTACAATGTTTTGTTGTAACAAATAGTTCAATGTATTTTACACACTTATAAACTTATTTATACAGTTATAGTAATTTATACCATTACATTAATGTTGTACCTTAATGTTCTGGAAGACGATATTATAAGGAGCCTCATACTTTTCCTGGATGATAGAGTTGTCTATAATGAATTATTGCCTGAAAAAAATCTGCACAAATTTGAGTCAGATCATAACATTTCAAATTGGTCCAAAGATAGGCAACTGAGTTTAAGTTTTCAGAAATGTAAATTGGAGCACATCACAAAACAAATAAAAGACAGTATTGTATGACTACATTATCAAATAATCACAGTTTTAATTGGTCAACTCATACAAATATCTGGATGAAATGAAATGGTGACATAGACTCACTTGTAGGCAAAGCAGAATGCAGACTTCAATTCATTGGTAAGATACTGGAAAAAGTAATCAGTCTATAGAGGACATTGCTTACAAAATACTTGTGTGGCCCATTCTAGAATATTGCTTAAGTATGACCCATAACAAATAAGGCTAATGGCAGACATTGAATGTATACAAAATAGTGTAGCATGATTGATCATAGATTTATTTGATGCATGGGAGAGCATCAAGAAGCTACTACAAATTGGAAATGCCAGACAAGTGAAGATAGATGCCAAATATATGACAAAACCCAACTTATGAAATTTCAGGAACCTGTATTAAGTGAGGTATTTAGGGATTATACAATAACCGCATATGTATCACTCCTATAGGGACCATGAAGGCAAGATTAATTACAACATGCACAGAACCATTTAAAGAATCATTCTTCCCACACTCCACATGAGCATTGAATGGGGAAAAACCATAATGTGTGGTACAACAATGTACTTTGTCGTACAACCCACAGTGGTTTATACAGTGTGCATGGAGACGTGGAATCAGTTGACAGTAGCTGGGTAATGGTTCATATTGATTCCCATTTCCCTGTTGCAGAAGGTGATCTCATGCCTCTAATTATTTTTTCATTACTATCTTAACCTGCATTCTTCAATTCAGTTTATTAACCCTTCTTATCTCTTTGTATTAGGGCAAATGTACAGTTAACTTTTAAGGAATTTGTATTTTCAATTTATCAACTGGAGGTTTGTTTCATATGCAGCAGCAATGTTACAAATTATTTGTTTCAGTTTCTTTAGAATAATTTGCTGTTTCACAGGTGCCTTGAAGAAAATAAAAGATCTCGAAAGTGTCTTAATGACAACCGATGGCCTCATGTTGACAAGACAGCTGGTTGCCTTGCAGAGGGCAGGGCTTGACGGTCTGAACATCAGCTTAGACACCCTGCAGTCCCAACGCTACAACCAGATCACGAGGAGGAAAGGCTGGGAGCATGTCATGGCTGGCATAGATCTAGCCTTGCAACTTGAATACGACCCTGTGAAGGTATTACTAGTGCAGCTGTCATCGCATGCAGACTTTCATAAGCAAAAGATATAAATCTGTTGTTAAGAATATCAATACAAGAATCACCATTTTAAAGCAGTACGCCCTCACCCTCGCCCCCATCACCGCTCCCACCCTCACCCCTGTCTCCACACTGCAGCTGTAAATGAAGGAAGGTATATTAAGACAGAAGAAGTAAATTTTAGCTGACGATGCTAACAGTTTCATAGTTTATACAACATAAAAAAGTATGCCTTGCAAGTTTACCAATTAAATATCTTATATTTTCCTCTCAAGAGAGTCTTATGAGACTCAAGATCTTTACAGTTTCTCTTTTTTTCTTTTGTGTCTTTATTTTAAAATAAGTTTCCTCTATTGTGGTGTTGTTTTGAAAAAATACTCGATTGTTTGGAAAAATTATTCTTAATTCTGTAGTCACACTTTTGTTGTGTCTAAGTACTACAGGTTTCAGTAGCAAGTACCAGCATCAGTTCATCTTATTATCAAAAATTTCTTTGCAAAATAAAAGCTGACCACTGTGGCCAAGCGGTTCTAGGTACTTCAGTCCGGAACCGTGCTGCTGCTACGGTCGCCGGTTCGAATCCTGCCTTAGGCAGGGATGTCCTTAGGTTAGATAGGTTTAAGTAGTTCTAAGTCTGGGGGACTGATGACCTCAGACGTTAAGTCCCATACTGCTTAGAGCCATTTGAACCATTTTGCAAAATAAAAAGCTTCTGTACAACTGCAAACTAGACATACCATTTTCAGGGTGCAGTTCACATCTATTGAAAGCACAACAGTGACCTTTACTTTTAGTAGATAAGACACCTACTGGGGTAAGTGACTTGATGAGTGCACACAAGAAGTTGTCATTTATTCCATATGTAGCTACCATGCAGACTCATATTTTGTATTAGTTTGTCCTTACTCTTCCAAAAGGTTAAACCTTGTCTGTGCAGCCACAGCTTCCTCTCTTCAGCAGTTGTCTTCATCTCCATGTGTGAAGAAAATCCCATTCATTGATCATATTGTTTAAGTAGGATGTTCTCAGTCATCCCCTTGTTTTCTTACCTACGATCTTGCCTTCAGAAATGTTTTTTAAAAGATTATTGTCTCCAGTTAAGTGTCCAGTGTATTTTGCTTTGCCCTGGCCTATAACTTTCAGTGGTTCTTTCTTCTCTCCTATTTCCTTTAATTTTTCTGTCAATGCAGCTAGTTCTTGTACTTCTCCTCCAGAACCACATTTCAGCAGGTTTGAGGTGAGCTTCCTTTGGCTTTTCTAATGTACAGATTTTGCATCTGTGTGTCAGAACACTCCACACAAAGGTCTTTACAAATATTTTCTTAATGTGGAAGCTGATATGTTTATTCAGTTGCAGCTTCTTCTTATTTTGGAAGGAACTCTTCACCTGTGCTTTTCTTTTCTTGAATGCCTTGAAATATTGATAGTTTTCTTGCAAAATGCTACTGAGATAGTGAATTTCAGTTCCTTTCTTGAGTTGCTCATTGCCTGTTCTTGTGTCAGTCCTACCTCCACCTCCTTTCTTGTCTGTAGCCATAACTTTTGTCTTCTTTGTATTCATTTTTAGCTTTAGTTTTACCACTTCTTGATTTAAGGCCTGAAACATTTTATTTAGTTCCTACTCTGATTTACTATTGCGATGTCGTCAATCTGCAGTGTATATGCATGCAATTAAGTTTCCATATCGACATCATGCTCCAAAAACCACTTAACTGTGTGTGGCAGGGGGTACGTCTCATGCCACCAACTGATCCCCTCTGCCTTGTTCCACTTGTGAACAGTGCTTGGGAAGAGTGACTGTCAGTACGCTTCTGTATTATCTCTAACTTCTCAAATTTTCTTCTCATGATCATTTCGTGAATTGTATATGAGAGAAACTATTATGTTGTCAGACTCTTCTCGGAAACTACTCTCTCGAAATTTGGGTAGTAAATCTTTCCGTGATGCACAACTGCTCTCTTATTGCATCTACCACTGGAGTTGCTGAGCATATCTGTAATGATGTCACAGCGACTAAATGATCCTGTGACAAAACACTCCGCACTTCATTGGATCTTCTTTCTCTCTTCTGTCAGTCCTACTGGGTAAGGACACAGGTAATTTACATTCACTTAAGATTCTTCCTGTGAATCTTAGTCTGGCATCTGCTTTTCTATTGCTGTTTTATGTGGTCATTCCACTTTAAGGTTGCTCTGGATAGTTACTTCTAGATATTTTATGGTAGATTCTGTTTCCAGCAATTTGTCATTAATAGTGTAGTTGTACAGTATTGGCAGTATTGGATTTCTTTTCCTGTGTGTGTGTGTGTGTGTGTGTGTGTGATATGTTACATTTATTTATGTGCAGGGTCAACTGCCAGAGCCTCCATCATTCACCAATCCTCTGCAGGTCATTGTGCAAATTGATACTGTCTTCTGTTGTTGCTACTTTCTGATGGACAAGTGTAGTACCTGTGAACAATATTAAGGAGCCTCTGACACTTTCTACTGGATCATTTATATACATTGTAAATGTAATGGTCCTATCGCATTTCCTTGGAGTATTCCAGAAATTACCTTTTGATTCTTGTCATCTTTTCTTTGTTGTTGTTATTACTTCCTTGATGAACATATTAAGGAAGTAAGGTGATAGAAGGCACCCGTCTCTCACTGCCCTTCTGGTTTTCCTTCTTTCATATCCGGTTCAGTACTCTGACTTTTGTATATACTCAAAATTAATCATCTGGCCTTCCACTTTGGACATTACTTTAAGGAATGATGATATGATGGTAATCTGTTTATTAAACAATATTTTAACGATACACTATGCTTTCTGATCATATAGTGGCTTGATGATGGAATTTGATACTGAAATTAGTAATCATTAGACAAAATAAAAGTGAAGCTATAATAAAAGAAAGTAATATTTTGGATCATGTCAGTTGTTGTTCCAAACAACAGCACGTCAGGAATAGGTTCAAATGGCTCTGAGCACTATGCGACTTAACTTCTGAGGTCATCAGTCGCCTAGAACTTAGAACTAATTAAACTAACTAACCTAAGGACATCACACACATCCATGCCCGAGGCAGGATTCGAACCTGTGAACGTAGCGGTCATTCGGTTCCAGACTGTAGCGCCTAGAACCGCACGGCCACTCCGGCTGTCCAGGAATAGGTACTAAATTATTTGTCCGCTGATGACCTCACAGCTTAGAACACTAAAACACAAATGTTAATTGTTTGTTATGTGCCCTGGTAGAGTTTACAACCGTTTACAGTTCACGATTGGCTGTTGGAGATTGGGCGTTAATCACATAGTGTATTTAGTGCACAGTGCAGAAAAAGGCAGAGTCCAGAAAAGTAAACAAGTGTAAAGGCAAAAGTTTCATGACAGGATGTTGTGTCACCATACTTGGAAGACAATTATAGCCAAAGACAGAAATTTAAAAGAAACTGGCTCATTTGAGCTGCGGAGACCTAGTCGAGGATTCTCAGTAGATAATTGTTAGCACAGTAGAATTTACAAAGAGACAATGTCAGTTCGTGTGAGGGAATGCTGATTGGTAAGTACCTATCACCTTTCTCATAAAACTCACAATTTGAAGAATACACATCAAGTTGTACTTACTTTACTTACTTACTTACTTACTTACTAACTTACTCAGATTTGCTGTGTACCATACAAGGAACTGGTTTCCACTAGTTCACTCGATCAGCTGCCACGTTCTCACCTTCCTCCAAGTTTGTGTCCATGCATTGAAGATTCATTGCAAAAGTTCCAAGTGTTAAAAGGTCTTCCTGTACATCTGTATCTGTCCATTGATTTCCACAACAGTGTTGATTTTGGGATTGTTCCACCTTACATGCGTAGAACATAACCTGCAATCTTCAGTCTTCTTTCAACAATAATTTTGTGCAGGCTGTCTAGACGTCGTATTCTCAGCACTTCATCGTTTGTAACTTGGTTGGGTTAACATCTTCAGAATTCATCTCTAGCATTGCTGGTGAAAAATATGGAGACTGTGTGCTGATTTTACTGACATTTTCCAAGTCTCACACATAAAAACGATAAAGGAGTACAGTCAAAGCTTTGTTGACATATTACAGACCTAATTGCCATATGGACTGATTTTCCAGTTCTGCTGGTGATTTCTGCATCTGTGACCTCATTATTACATATAAAGCTACCGAGATATGGAAATCTGTCAACATCTTGTAGTATCTTCTATTGCACTGTAATCGGGGAAGAGACGAGTAATTTCCACTTACTTTGCACATTCTGTTTGCCTTATCTCTATTAATTTTCAGCCGTACACAATAGGGCATTTAATGAGAAAGCAGATAAAAATTAACTTGATGCCTTCCAAGGAGATGGTCTCTACTAAGTCTCTACTCCTTCAAGTCTGACTATGGAAGTGTAGACCAGACATGGTTTAAATTCAGAGAAATAGTATCGACATCAATTATGAGATATATACCAAATAAATTGAAAGGATACCAAATAAATTAAAAGGGTGGTGCACAAAATATGTCAAAACTCAGCTGCGGAAGCAATGAAAAAAAGCATGTAAAAGTTTAAAAGAATGCAAAATCTCCAAGATTAGCGATGTTTTACTGAAGCTCGAAACTTAGGGTGGGTTTCAGTGCAAGATGTGTTTAATAGTTCCCATAGTGAAACTTCGTTTTGAAATCTGGAAGAAAATCCAAAGAGGTTCTGGTTGCATGTGTAGTACACCAATGGCAAGACACAACCAATACCTTCACTGCGCAATAGCTGTGGTAATGTTACTGATGACAGTGCTACTAAAGCAGGGTTACTAAACACGGATTTCTGAAATTTCTTCACCAAAGACAACAAAGTAAATATAGCAGTATTCAAATCAAGAACAACTGCAACTGTGAGTAACTTAGTAGTAGCTCTCCTCAGTGTCATAAAGCAGTTATGTTTCTTTCAGAGAATGCTGATTCAATAGCTCCATTAGAAATCATATATAGCCGCTCATTTGATAAAGATCCATACCTAGAGACTGAAAAGTTGCTCAGGTCACACCAATGCTCAAGAAAGAAAAGAGGAGTAATCTACTAAATAACGGACTCATATCACTAATGTTGATTTGCATTAGGATTTTGGAACATATATTGTGTTTGAATATTATGAATTATCTCAAAGATAATGATTCATTGATAAATAGCCAAGATAGATTCAGAAATATCGACCTTTTAAAACACAGCTAGCTCTTTAGCCACACAAAGTAATAAGTGCTGTCGACTGGGGATCTCAAATTGATTCCATATTTGTAGATTTCCAGAAGACTTTTTGAAACAGTTCCTCACAAGCATTTTCTAATCATATGGCGTATTGTCTCAGTTGTGCAACTGGATGTGTGGTTTCCTGTCAGAAAGGTCACAGTTCATAGTAATTGATGGAAAATCATCAAGTAAAACAGAAGTGATATCTGACATTCCTCAAGGAAGTGTTATAGACCAACTGCTGTTGCCAATCTACATTAAGAATTTAAGAGAGCATCGGAGCAGTCCTCTTAGATGATGCTATCATTTACAGTCTTGCAAATCATTTACTGTCTTGTAAAGTGATCAGATGATCAAAATGAACTGCAAAATGATTTAGGCTACCTATCCATATGATGCAAAAAGTGGTAACTGACCTTAAATAATAAAAATTGTTATGTCATCCGAATGAGTAGTTAAAGGCATCTACTAAATTTTGGTTACATGATAATTCACGCAGATCTAAAGGCTGTGAAGTCTACTGAATACTTAGGAATTACATTTACAAATAAGTTAAATTGGAATGCTCACATAGATAATGCGGTGGGAAAGCAAACAAAAGACTGTGATTTAATAGTAAAACATTTAGAAGATTAGGATTACTAAAGAGACTATCTACAACTATACTTGTCTGTCCTCTTTTGGAGTATTCTGCATGGTGTGGGATCCTTACCAGGTAGGACTGACAGAGGACATCATTTAAAAGTTCAAAGAAGGGCAGCTCATTTTGTATTATTGGGAAACAGGAAAGTGCATGCCACAGATATCGCATGTGAATTGGGGTGGCAGTCATTAAAGCAAAAGCATTTTGCTGGAGCAGGTTCTTAAAATTTCAATCATCAACATTCTCCCCCGAATGTGAAAATATTTTGTTAGAGCCCTCTTACATAGGGAGAAATGATCATTATAATAAAATAAGAGAAATCAAGGCTTGTACGGAAATATTGAAGTGTTTGTTCTTCCTCAAATGCTGTAGGGGAGTGTAATGGTAGATAAATAGGTTGAGGGTGGTTCTCTGAACCCTCTGCCAGCATTTAATTGTGAATTACAGACTAGTCATGCAGATATAGATAATGTAGATAGGCTTTCAATATTATGCACTGATTCTCTAATTTTATACATTGCTCAAATACTTTCGTGGCGCTTTAAAATAACACTTTACCAGTCTTCTTAATATGTATTTAGATAGCCAGGTTGATAAGATGTTACAACAATACTCTCTTATTACTCCCCAGTTTTGGGTTTTATTAATGAACAAAATCACCGCAGTGTTCCATAACAATTATGGGCCGAAGTTTCCTGCTGATGGAACCAATATGATTTTCTGTGTTTCTGAGCATACAGGTTGTGTACACTGTTTGGAGTCTGGTGTATGCTGAATCAAATGTTTTTATTGTTGTGATCTTCCATCTGAAGATTGGTTTCATGGAGTTTCCCATGCTAGCCTATCCTGTGTGACCCTCTTCACCTCTGCATAACTACTGCAGCGTACAATAACTTGAACTTGTAGGCAGTCAGTTTTTGGTCTCCTACAGTTGTTACCACCATTATATTCACAGATGACCACATATTGTGGAAATTGCATATTGTAATGTAGGATGCAATAATAACGTACGGAAAGTTTCTGTTGAAAATTACGAATTATTTAGGAATAAAGGAGATGGCTCACCAAAAGGCAGAAGCACTGTCTCATCGATAGGCACATGAACAAAAGGTATGTAGAATGAGATTTTAACTGTGCAGTGGAGTGTGCACTGATATGAAACTTCGTGGCAGATTAAAACTGTGTGCCGGACCAAGAGTCAAACTTGGGACCTTTGCCTTTCATGGGCAAGTGCTCTACCATCTGAGCTATCCATGCACGACTCACGACCCGTCCTCACAGCTTTACTTCCACCAGTACCTCATCTTCTACCTTCCAAACTAAAAGGTACGTTGCTTGGCGAGCTTCCAGAATGCACTTTCTTTTTATAGCTGTAGGGAAAACATGCGCGCGCACACACACACACACACACACACACACACACACACACACACACACACACACACACATGCGTGCGCATGTCTCCTTATGTTGTGGTCGCTCAACTGCCAGCTCTTTACTGGCCCACGGTGAGTGTTCTGGAGTGAGGTGGGGCTTTAGAGTGGGGTAGGATGGGGTGGATTGAGGCAATGTGAGAGATGGAGAGAGATGGGAGGGGTTTGGAGGGAAGCATTTAGTGGCTCGTGGGAGAGTGGGGAGCCATCTGTGGGCTAGCTAGGGGTGCAGGTAGAGGGGTCAGGCGACAGACAGCTGGGCACTCATAGACTAGGGTGTGACGTGAGATAACAGCACACAACTAGCTGATTTGGGGGGGGGGGAGAGGGGGGGGAGTGGCGTGTGTGTGTGGGGGGGGGGGGGGGAGGCAGGGGGGCTGGGAGTTAACTTGGATTTAGGCCAGGAAGCAAAGGATGTGCTGTATGGCTACGAAAGTTGAGTATTCTTAAATAAGATCAGCTGGTGCCAATGTATTGGAAAGTAACTGGCACACAAAGTGCAATTGTGGCTCCTTTTTCTTTGTGAAAGAAGAAAAGAGAGAGAAATCGTCTCATTAGCGAAACAATGGCAAGAGACTACTATTTCTTGTTACTTACACTGGTGCTTTCTTTGATAATGATCAACAAGAACCAAATAATAGACTGTGTATGAGAGAACATGTTCTGAACGAGAGTTTGTTTCATTTGTATAACATTTTATTCCATCATAGATGCTGCACTTACAGTTTCATATATGCATTGCAGCAGCAGACACAATAAAAGTAGCAATCAGCAGTGCTTAGTTTGTTGAATGGGTGAAAAATATGCCACTGTCCCAGTTCCACATATCCCCAAAATTTGATTCTGCCAAATTCTGTACTCTCTGAAATCGAATGTTTAATCCAAAGATGAAAGTGAACAAGTTTGATGCAGTATTGCTAATATTGTTTATTACTCATCTTGCTGAATGAAGTGCATACCGTGTCCTTTCTGAAAGGTTTGCAGAAGTAATGCACATACACACACACACACACACACACACACACACACACACACACACACACACACACACACACACACACACATGCGCGCAAATGCAGATCACACATACATGACCACTGTCTCTGGCTGCTAGGGCCAGACTGGGAGCAACTGCGCATCATGGGAGAAACAACGGTCATGTGTGTGTGTGTGTGTGTGTGTGTGTGTGTGTGTGTGTGTGTGTGTGTGTTTTGTCCACTTTGGAAGAAGACTTTCTGATTGAAAGCTTATGTGTTTAGTAGTCTTTTTGTTGTGCTTGTCTGTGACCTAACATCTCCTGTATACTGTGAATAGCAATGTATCTTTTTTATAATATGGTCATTATTCCAGCCTAGATTTTCTATTGTTTGTTTCCTTTTAAGACCTTATAAAGACAGTTACTGACAATTTCTTTTTTCTTATTGGAGAAAAGTAAAACCATATGGGGGCCAGAATTAGATTGTAAATGAATATGGAATAGAGTATTTTTATTCTCCCTGTATGCAGTGTCACACTTCATTTCTGGCAGCACCACCTTCTCAACACATGATTGTCCCCAACCACCTCACCATAGTCTTCAAGTTATATCCTATAGCACTTCTGTGTGGACAAATAGATGAAGGATGTAGTTTAAAACAGTATAACTAAACTTAAAAGTCAAACTGCCCTTTTATAGAGACTGCCATCATTATTTAAACATACTAAACAATATCAAAACAGTCAAAAGAAATTTTTTTTCAAAAGAGCAGAAAATTGTAGTGAAATTCATGAAAGGATTGTTTTAAATTGTTATATCTTAAATCAATAAGTATGTCAGCATTTCCCAGGATTTTCTGGCTTAATTAAGACTAGGTCATGCCACCACAGTGGTCAGACAGTGGACTTGCCTTCGAGAGGACAACGGACCCGAGTCCCATCGGGCCACCAAAATTTGGCTTTTCCTCGATTTCCCTAAATGATTTAAGACAAATTCTGGGATGGTTCCTTTAAAAAAGATGACATTCGGCTGAGAAAGCTAATTTCTGTGGCAGGTCTGATGACACAGTGCTGGTGGAAGCACGAGTATTTCAGAGCACACCATTCATTGCACATTGTTAAACATAGGGCCCTGCTGCAGACAACCCCTGTATGTTCCCATGTTGACAACACTGTTGAATTACAATTTCTGTGGCTCAGGAGCATTGAGATTGGGCAGTGAATCAATAGAAATGTGTCATCTGGTTGAATCATTCATGTTTCGCATTACACCTGCTTGGCGGTTTTGTGCACATACACTGTCAACAGAGTGAATTGGTGCTTGAAAGGTGCACTTTGCTACAGACGTAGGCCAGTGGGAGCAATATTATGCTATGGAGGACATTCACCTGGTCTTCTGTGGGTCCTGTGGTAGTAACTGAAGGCTCCATAACAGCTTTGTTCTGTGTGAACATTATTGTGCACTGTCCGCACCCTGTCCCTAATGAAGGTGACATGTTTCAACAATATGACTTTCAGTGTCACGAGGCCACAATCAAATTCACCCCTTCTGAATCTGATGGAATACATCTGCGATGCTATCAGATACCAGTTCTGCACCCAGAAACCACTGATCTCCAATTTATGGGAATTACATGACCTGTGCTTAGACATGCGGTGCTGCATAATGCTGGGAACATACCTCACATAATGCTGGGAACATACCTGAAATTTGTTGAACTTGTCCCACACAAAATCACTGCTGTATTGTGTTCCAACAGTGGACAAACACATTATCAAACAGAAGGTCATAGTGTTTTGTCTCATCAGTTTATATATTCAATGCTTGAATGAAAGGTGTGCTCTTTTCCTTTTTTCTGCCATTGCATGTATGTGTAAAGCAGGATGTTCTACCATTTGGGTTTGTTTGTATGAAGGCTGTCAGTGTTACCACCTGCACAGATACTGAATGCTCTTTTTGTGAAGACCTTTTATCTTGAGAACACTTTTAAAGTTGTTTCACAAATGGCAGCACAATTTCAAGAAAGCTTCATAATTTAATGTAATAGTTAAAATAATACCTTCAGCAAAAGATGTGTGCGTTGGAGTGGGGAAAAAAATTGGAGATGTATGTAGTTTAATTTTCGTAAATTGCTAAGAAGGTTAACAGCTTGGCATGCTAAGATAAATTCCCACATTCTCTAAAAAGAAGAAAAAGATTAATTTAACAGAATCAGTGAGGTATACAAATATAACAACAGACTTGTAGAACCATTATTTTGTAGGTTAGATTAGATTAGATTCAGCTTTTGTTCCAAGACCCAAAACATGAGATGATTCTCATGGGTGAGTAACATGCCAGAAAGTATAACATAAAAAATATAAAACATTTGAATACCCTGATCATTTGTCAGGAGATTGTCAAACTAGGTGAATACAATACAAACTGGAACAGCTAATATTTTCAGAATTGATACGCTGTCAGACTGAAACATTGTTATGCACTATTAATAAATTTATCAAACAAAAAGTACATAATCTTGACTGTTATGACAAAGTGCTCTCAGAACTGAAATCTAACAGACATTCTTATTTAAGCTGGCCTAACAGCCACTGTTAAGATATTCATCTATAGAGTAGGATGAGTTGCCTATCGAAAAGTCTTTCAAACTCTGTTTAAACCAAGCTTTATCTCATACCAAGTTTTTAATGGTGTCTTTCTTCCACAGATGAATTGTGTTGTAATGCGAGATTTTAATGAAGATGAAGTGTGCAGTTTTGTGGAGTTAACAAAAGAGTAAATGTTGATGTAAGATTTATCGAGTACATGCCCTTCAGCGGCAACAAATGGAATGATGGGAAGATGGTCTCATTTAGTGAAATGCTCCAAATAATTAGAAAGCAGTGGCCTGATTTTGATCCTCTTCCCAATGGGCCCAATGATACCTCAAAGGTACGTGAAGTATTACATATGAACATACATTGAAAATAATTTAATGTTTATGACTTACTACCAATCACAAGAATACTTCACATCTGCTGGTGGTATGAGAGATGGACTGGTTTAGTTACATATTTCTCATCCCATTCAGTAAGTCTGTCCTGGCCTGGGTTTCTCTGTAGCTTTTCTGCAACTCTCCCCATTTTCTAAACCTTGACAATCCTTTTCTTACTTCCCTTTTCCTTCCCCTTCATTGTTTCTGCCAGAAGAAGAAGCCACTGGCTCCGAAAGCTAGCACATTTCCGTAACTTTAAGGGGAGTTAGAAGGGGAAAACATTCTTGTTCTTTTTTTCGGGTTTTTATCTGATTATAAAATTTGCAATTTTCCAAATAAAATGATATGTATATTACTTATAAACTTGCGTGGGAAGTATTTTACTTTATTTTCTAAAATATAATCTACACCAGTTGAAAATGTTAAAATTTTTACATGCATTACTTCAAGACCTAATAAAATCGGTAATTTTTTATATACAGGGTAGTCCATTGATCGTGACCGGGCCACATATCTCACGAAATAAGTGTCAAATGAAAAAACTACAAAGAACGAAATTTGTCTAGCTCGAAAGGGGAAACCAGCTGGCGCAATGGTTGGCCTGCTATAAGGCGCTGCCATAGATCAAACTGATATCAACTGTGTTTTTTTAAATAGGAACCCCATTTTTTATTACATATTCGTGTAATACGTAAAGAAATATGAATGTTTTAGTTGGACCACTTTCTTCGCTTTGTGATAGATGGCGCTGTAATAGTCACAAACATATGTCTCATAATTTTAGACAAACAGTTGGTAACAGGTAGGTTTTTTAAATTAAAATACAGAATGTAGGTACATTTGAACATTTTATTTCGGTTGTTCCAATGTGATACATGTACCTTTGTGAACTTATCATTTCTAAGAACGCATGCTGTTACGGCGTGATTACCTGTAAATACCACATTAATGCAATAAATGCTCAAAATGATGTCTGTCAACCTCAATGCCTTTGGCAATACATGTAATGACATTCCTCTCAACAGTGAGTAGTTCGCCTTCCGTAATGTTCGCACATGCATTGACAATGCACTGACGCATGTTGTCAGGCATTGTCGGTGGATCACGATAGCAAATATCCTTCAACTTTCCCCACAGAAAGAAATCTGGGGACATCAGATCCGGTGAATGTGCGAGCCATGGTATGGTGCCTTGATGACCAATCCACCTGTCATGAAATATGCTATTCAATGCTGCTTCAACCGCACGCAAACTATGTGCCGGACATCCATCATGTTGGAAGTACATTGCCATTCTGTCATGCAGTGAAACATCTTGTAGTAACATTGGTAGAACATTACGCAGGAAATCAGCATACATTGCACCATTTAGATTGCCATCGATAAAATGGGGGCCAATTATCCTTCCTCCCTTAATGCCACACCATACATTAACCTGCCAAGGTCGCTGCTGTTCCACTTGTCGCTGCCATCGTAGATTTTCCGTTGGCCAATAGTGCATATTATGGCGGTTTAGGTTACTGCTGTTGGTGAATGATGCTTCATCGCTAAATAGAACGCATGCAAAAAATCTTTCATCGTCCCGTAATTTCTCTTGTGCCCTGTGGCAGAACTGTACATGACGTTCAAAGTCATCGCCATGCAATTCCTGGTGCATAGAAATATGGTACGGGTGCAATCGATGTTGATGTAGCATTCTCAACACTGACGTTTTTGAGATTCCCAATTCTTGCGCAATTTGTCTGCTACTGATGTGTGGATTAGCTGCCCCAGCAGCTAAAACACCTACTAGGGCATCATCATTTGTTGCAGGTCGTGGTTGGTGTTTCACATGAGGCTGGACACTTCCTGTTTCCTTAAATAATGTAACTATCCGGCGAATGGTCCGGACACTTCGATGATGTCATCCAGGATACCGAGCAGCATACATAGCACACGCCCCTTGGGCATTTTGATCACAATAGCCATACATTAACACGATATCGACTTTTTTCCACAGTTGGTAAACAGTCCATTTTAACACGGGTAATGTATCATGAAGCAAATACCGTCCGCACTGGCGGAATGTTATGTGATACCACATACTTACATGTTTGTGACTATTACAGCAGCTGGCTGGAGTGGCCGAGCGGTGCTAGGCACTACAGTCTGGAAATGCGCGACCGCTACGGTCGCAGGTTCGAATCTTGCCTCGGGCATGGATGTGTGTGATGTCCTTAGGTTAGTTAGGTTTAAGTAGTTCTAAGTTCTAGGGGACTGATGACCTCAGAAGTTAAGTCCCATAGTGCTCAGAGCCATTTGAACCATTTTTGACTATTACAGCCCCATCTATCACAAAGCGAAAAAAGTGGTCCAGCTAAAACATTCATATTTCTTTACGTACTACATGAATATCTAATAAAAAAATGGGGATTCCTATTTTTAAAAAATGCAGTTGTTATGAGTTTGACCTATGGCAGTGCCATCTAGCAGGCCAACCATAGCGCCATCTGGTTTCTCCCTTCAAGCTAGACGAATTTCGTTCTTTGTAGTTTTTTCATTTGATGCTTATTTCGTGAGATATTTGGCCCGGTCACTATCAGTGGACCACCCTGTAGAAAGCTGTGGATTGCTGTGTTATGAAGGTTAAGTTATGTGTTTGTATTGGTAGCAGTGTCAAAAATAGTATCATATCTTTTCATAGTATAAACATGCTTTGTATATCGAAGTGCTAACGTTTTTCCGAGGAAAAGTGATGAATAGACTGGTAAATCTCTCAAAAAGTATGACTCCAAAATGAAGTGTTTTTAAGAAATGTGGGTTTCATGGTAATAAATTTTTGAATAAAGAGAAACATTGTGTTCAGCATGTGGTGTGTGAAGTTACAGACAATGAAATACTGGCAAACTCATGAGTATCTAGCGAAACACCCATTAGTGCTTCGAAGATTAAAATGAAACATAGTGATAACACAGTTATCTCAAAACAAACCTCATGTAAACGGTAGGTTAGGTTATATTCTGATACATTTACACATCCTAATAGGGATGTTATGTGAATGTGTGTGCTGTATGTATGTGGAGGGCCAGTTAGTTTACATGAAGACATTGAGGTATCAAATGGACAAGCCAGGAAACTTATCATTAATTCTGCCAGTTGCAAATATACTCATTCATTTTGGAATTCTGATAAGTGTAAAGATAATTATTTTGAAATAAATGTTAGGTGGTTTTATGGATTGAGAGCTATTGGCAAAGGACACACTGCAGCAGAAACAATGTGTGTCATGATGTATATGCCACGCCCACTTTGTAAAATGGACAAGTATGCAGGATTTATTGGAGCTGCTGTGAAATCTGCTGCATGTGAGTCAATTAAGGGTGCTGCAAATGAAGCTGCTGAAATAAACGATGGTATGATTGACATATCAGTAGCTTTTGGGGCACTTGGTAGAAGCGCAGCTGCAGTTCTAAGAATTGTGTTGCTACAGTGACCAGTGTGGATACTGGAAAGCTAATAGATTTCCAGATTTTAACCAAACATTGTTATAAGTATAAATCAGGGAATGAAGAAGGGCATATCTGTGACAGAAATTATGAAGGACAACTAGTCGTACGGAGGCCTGTGCAGCTGTTGAAATTTATAATCGATCTGTAAACTAAAGGCGAGTGTGTTACACTAAGTTCTTAGGTTAGGCAGAGTCAAATGCATATAACAGTGTAGTAGCCACTCAGCCTTATGGTGAGAAGCTTATCACAGAAATGGAATGTGTTGGTCATGTCCAGAAGAGGATGGGTACCAGATTGAGGAAGTTGAAACAAAGTTTGAGAGACAAGAAACTTTCAGGTGGTAAGACCATAAGAAGCAGGCTGACAGACAAAATGATTGATGAACTACAACAGTATTATGAGATTGCCATTAGAAATAATACTGAGGATTTGTTGAAAATGAAGCAGGCAGTATGGGCTACCTTCTTCCAGAGACTGTCAGCTGATGATAAACCAGTACACCATCTTTGCCCTCCTGGATCTGGTTCATGGTGCAATTACCGCAATGCCCAGTACTCAAACAGGTCATACAGACATAAACATTCTATCCCAGCAGCAGTTGTGGATATCATAAAACCTGTTTACAGAGACCTGGCAATCCTGAATTATTGAAGAAGTGTCTGCATTGTCAGACTCAAAATCCCAATGAGTCGTTCAATAATCTTATAGTGTCAGTGTCATCGTAACTGCCGTCTGCGTCACGTCTGCTGTGCAGTGAGCTACGCTAGTTTAAGTATTAACTCTATTTTTCTTACTTGTCACTTCCTCTTCCGTGTGTTTTTGCTTTTAGGAAGCTTTAATTGTCGAGTGCTAGTAATAGTGTTCCATAGATTTTGTGTTTGTTTTGAATACAGTCAGAGAGAGTCCGTTTAGTCAGCCATAGTGCCAGTAGTGCTAGTGTTTGTTTTGAATACAGTCCAGAGACAGGTAGTGCTATTTTCATTGTTTTCTACAGGAAGTGTCTAGTAACCACAGTTTAGTCAACTATCAGCCGCCTTTAGTGAATTAGCAGTCCAGTTATAAGTTGATTAACTCTCTACAGTAAATTGATTTCTTAGTATGGATAGGATGTGTGACTGCTGTGTACGGACACAGGAGGAGCTGGCCACTGTTCGCGAACAGCTGAACGTGTTGATGGCCGCGGTTAGCCGTCTTCAGGCTGTTGCCTTGGAGTGTAGCGGCAGTGGGGAGTCTGGTGCGTTGCATGGTACACCCCAGGTGTTACATGCTTCACCCACTGACCCTTCTGTCGACACATCTTTGTGGGTACTGGGTGCGGTTGGGCCACCCTCTTCCCAAGGGGAGTGGCGGGTTCAGCGGCATTCGCGGCGCACGAGGCGGAGGGTCAGTGTGGAGGCTGGCCGTGTGGCATCGCCCATTCTGCCTGTGAGTGGACATGTGGCCACTCCCTCAGCAAGGTCCTAGCAGGCACATGGGGGGAGGGGTTTATTAGTTATTGGGAGCTCCAACGTTAGGCGGGTGATGGAGCCCCTTAGGGAAATAGCGGAAAGGTCGGGGAAGAAGGTCAGTGTTCACTCTGTCTGCTTGCCAGGGGTCTCATCCGAGATGTGGAGGAGGCTGTGCCGGCAGTGATAGAGAGCACTGGGTGCACCCGACTGCAAATTGTTGCTCATGTCAGCACCAATGACTCCTGCCGTCTGGGTTCAGAGGTCATCCTCAGTTCGTACAGGCGGTTAGCGGAGTTGGTGAAGGCGGAAAGCCTCGCGGGGTGGAATCTGAGCTAGTTATTTGTAGTATCGTTCCCAGAACTGATAGTGGTCCTCTGGTTTGGAGCCGAGTGGAAGGCTTAAACCAGGGGCTCAGACGATTCTGCGGAGATCTGGGGTGCAAATTTCTCGACCTCCGCTATCGGGTGGAGAAAAGTAGGGTCCCCCTGAATAGGTCATGCGTGCACTACATGCAGGAAGCGGCTACAAGGGTAGCGGAGTATGTGTGGAGTGCACATGTGGGTTTTTTAGGTTAGAGAATTCCCTCCCTAGGCCCGACAAGACACCTCCTGAGATGCGGCAAGGTAGAAGTAGACAAAATGCAACAGGGAATAACAATATTAATGTGCTAATAGTAAACTGCAGGAGCATCTATAGAAAAGTCCCAGAACTGCTCTGATTAATAAACGGTCACAATGCCCACATAGTACTAGGGACAGAAAGTTGTCTGAAACCAGATGTAAACATTAATAAATTCTAAACTCAGATTGGAATGTATACCGCAGAGACGGGCTGGACAGTGAAGGGGGAGGCATGTTTAAAGCGATAAGAAGTGCAATAGTATCGAAGGAAATTGACGGAGATCCGAAATGTGAAATAATTTGGGTGAAGGTCACGGTTAAAGCAGGCTCAGACATGGTAATTGGATGTCTCTATAGGCCCCCTGGCTCAGCAGCTGTTGTGGCTGAGCTCCTGAAGGATAATTTGGAAAATATTTCGAGTAGATTTGCCCACCATGTTATAGTTCTGGGTGGAGATTTTAATTTGCCGGATATAGACTGGGAGACTCAAACTTTCATAACGGATGGCAGGGGCAAAGAATCCAGTGAAATTTTTTAAGAGCTTTATCTGAAAACTACCTTGAGCAGTTAAACAGAGAACCGACTCGTGGCGATAACATATTAGACCTTCTAGTGACAAACAGACCTGAACTATTTGAAACAGTTAACGCAGAACAGGGAATCAGCGATCTTAAAGCAGTTACTGCATCGATGATTTCAGCCGTAAATAGAAATATTAAAAAAGGTACGAAGATTTTTCTGGTTAGCAAAAGTGACAAAAATCAGATTTCAGAGTACCTGACGGCTCAACACAAAAGTTTTGTTTTAAGTACAGATAGTGTTGAGGATCAGTGGACAAAGTTCAAAACCATCGTACAATATGCATTAGATGAGTATGTGCCAAGCAAGATCGTAAGAGATGGAAAAGAGCCAGCATGGTACAACAACCGAGTTAGAAAACTGCTGCGGAAGCAAAGGGAACTTCACAGCAAACATAAACATAGCCAACACCTTGCAGACAAACAAAAATTACGTGAAGCGAAATGTAATGTGAGGAGGGCCATGCGAGAGGCGTTAAATGAATTCGAAAGTAAAGTTCTATGTACTGACGTGGCAGAAAATCCTAAGAAATTTTGCTCTTATGTCAAAGCGGTAGGTGGATCAAAACAAAATGTCCAGACACTCTGTGACCAAAAAGGTACTGAAACAGAGGATGATGGACTAAAGGCCGAAATACTAAATGTCTTTTTCCAAAGCTGTTTCACAGAGGAAGACTGCACTGTAGTTTCTTCTCTAGATTGTCACACAGATGACAAAATGGTAGATATTGAAATAGATGACAGAGGGATAAAGAAACAATAAAAATCACTCAAAAGAGGAAAGGCCGCTGGACCTGATGGGATACCAGTTCAGTTTTACACAGAGTATGCGAAGGAACTTGTCCCCCTTCTTGCAGCAGTGTACCGTAGGTCTCTACAAGAGCATAGTATTCCAAAGAATTGGAAAAGGGCACAGGTCATCCCCGTTTTCAAGAAGGGACGTCGAACAGAAGTGCAGAACTATAGACCTATATCTCTAACGTCGATCAGTTGTAGAATTTTAGAACATGTATTATGTTCGAGTATTATGACTTTTCTGTAAACTAGAAATCTACTCTGTAGGAATCAGCATGGGTTTCGAAAAAGACGATCGTGTGAAACCCAGCTCGCGCTATTCGTCCACGAGACTCAGAGGGCCATAGACACGGGTTCCCAAATAGATGCTGTGTTTCTTGACATCCGCAAGGCGTTCGATACAGTTCCCCGCAATTGTTTAATGAACAAAGTAAGAGCATATGGACTATCAGACCAATTATGTGATTGGATTGAAGAGTTGCTAGATAACAGAACACAGCATGTCATTCTCAATGGAGAGAAGTCTTCCGAAGTAAGAGTGATTTCAGGTGTGCTGTAGGGGCGTGTCGTAGGACAGTTGCTATTCACAATGTACATAAATGACCTTGTGAATGACATTGGAAGTTCACTGAGGCTTTTTGCGGATGATGCTGTGGTATATCGAGAGGTTGCAACAATGGAAAATTGTACTGAAATGCAGGATGATCTGCAGCGAATTGATGCATGGTGCAGGGAATGGCAATTGAATCTCAATGTAGACAAGTGTAATGTGCTGCGAATACATAGAAAGAAAGATCCCATATCATTTAGCTACAATATAGCAGGTCAGCAATTGGAAGCAGTTAATTCCTTAAATTATCTGGGAGTATGCATTAGGAGTGATTTAAAATGGAATGATCATATAAAGTTGATCGTCGGTAAATCAGATGCCAGACTGAGATTCGTTGGAAGAATCCTAAGGAAATGCAATCCGAAAACAAAGGAATTAGGTTACAGTACACTTGTTCGCCCACTGTTTGAATACTGCTCAGCAGTGTGGGATCCGTACCAGATAGGGTTGATAGAAGAGATAGAGAAGATCCAACAGAGAGCAGCATGCTTCGTTATAGGATCATTTAGTAATCGCGAAAGCGTTACAGAGATGTTAGATAAACTCCAGTGGAAGACTCTGCAGAAGAGACGCTCAGTAGCTCGGTATGGGCTTTTGTTGAAGTTTCGAGAACATACCTTCACCGAGGAGTCAAGCAGTATATTGCTCCCTCCTACGTATATCCCGCGAAGAGACCATGAGGATAAAATGAGAGAGATTAGAGCCCGCACAGAGGCATACCAACAATCCTTCTTTCCACAAACAATACGAGACTGGAATAGAAGGGAGAACCAATAGAGGTACTCAAGGTACCCTACACCGTCAGGTGGCTTGAGGAGTATGGATGTAGATGTAGATGTAGACCAAAAAATGATTTTCTCGTAATGAAGACACTAAAGTGGGGGTCAGTTATGCTGTTATTGCTTTTAATGATGGCAACATTGGTAGCGTGAAAGTGCTACAACATATGGGAATTAATTCTGGAGCAAACTGCATCAGAGTATTTGAATGGATGGACAAGGTTTGCATTGGTAAAGCAAAGTATGCAGCACAGTTGGCCACTACGGAGTCCAGAAAGAAGAAAACAAGAAAAAACTTAAAAAAGATCAAGAGGATGATATACAGTATGGTGCAGGGTGCTTCTGAGTGACTAAAAATAAAATGTTAAGCATATATTGAGTTACAGTCTATTAAAACTTTAAAAACTCTTCCTGAAAATTTACATTTTCTCTTGCATTTTTCCCTAAATCTCAGAAACTACTTCGAGTAGCGAATTCAAATTTTCAGGGAGTAATAACATATGTATCCTGAGTCTTCTTAACTAAAAGAAAAACATAATGTTATGTATAAATAAAATTATTTAGAATAACATACAAAAAAGTACACAAAATTTTAACTGTGTAATTAAAAAATTGTATTTCCAAAAGCAGTGGCTGAAATGCAATTATTGTAAGACTCAGAACATATAGTTTAATGTGCTGTAAAAGTTTCTTGTCAATGGCTACAGTTGTTCCTGAAATACGGGGAAGTTAAGTCACTAAATTTAACATTGTCAGGATAGGGTGTTCAAACTCCCCTTAATGCACGTTTTCTCCTTCCTCCACTTGGTGAGCAACACATTTATAGTATTTTCACAACAGCAGTAGCTATTTTCTTACAATTTCTTTTTGCAGGCATACCATGTCCTGGGCTTCAAGGGATGTGTGGGATTTATTACCTCAATGAGTGAACACTTCTGTGGCATGTGCAACCGTTTACGGATAACAGCTGATGGCAATTTGGAGGTGTGTCTCTTTGGGAATTCAGAGATATCTCTCAGGTGAGTGATGAAACACAGAATAATCATGTCCAAGTGAAATTTCATGTGAGGAAACCATAAAATTACTAGAAGACTGACAGACTGATCAGTATTTTACGTTCAAGAGGTGAAATTCCAAAACTTCTTATAGACACATTCGTTCCTCTTGTCCTCACATTAGTCGTGGAGTCCGAGTGACCTTTCAGACCTTCAGGAACTTATCCCTCTTTCCTATCTCATGAAGGAACTGATAGTTCCAAATGCTGAGTATAGAATAATACTTTTAAACTGTTTGCCATGCACATTAGGTATGTGGTTGGTATATGGAAGAGATAAACTGCAGTTAAATCCAGCAGGTATGAAATGAGTAATCTTTTCTTGAAGTTTTCAGCTTGCACCCTCCTCCCTCCCAGACATACAAACCAGATACCTCTAGCTAAATAATTTGTGAGTATATATAATTTGCCTCTGTCAACATCATGTTACACTAACCTATTTGTGAGATTAAATTAAAGGAAAGTTATCAGGACTGGAAATTATGTAAAGACATTTTTAGCTATGTCCCTTGGTTGTAATAAAGTTAACACAGTATTTCTGTCCATGTGATGGTAACTATGATTCGCCAGCCACCGTTGCCGAGCGGTTCTAGACGCTTCAGTCCAGAACCGCGCGACTGCTACGGTCGCAGGTTTGAATCCTGCCTTGGCTCAGATGTTAAGTCCCATAGTGCCCAGAGCCATTTGAACTGTGATTCATGATTATCAGAGTCTATATGTTCCAAATAAAAATTGGAACTTCATGTGTATAAATGTACAAATTATTAGACAATGAGACCAACAACTGACACTTTTAAATTGATGACTAGACTAAGAGATTAATAATAGGAAAAAAACTGCAAGATACTTGGCGATAAGTTTGTTTCAGGAGGGTAAGGGGGGTAGGGGGTGGGAAGAATCAGCTCTCTCTTTGTGAGCATAACAGAAATCCTTTATCAACCGAAGGTAAAATAAGATAAAAAAATACAGGGTCAAACAATTAATTTAAGTATCTTAGAAACCAAATGACTAATGAAATTGGAAGCTAAGAAAAGTAAGTTCGTAGTAAGTAGGGTGAAACACAGGGGGCTGCAACATATTGCCATTGTTGTTTGACTTGTCTATCAAAGAAAAAAGAAATGGATCAAAACAAAATAAAAGTGAGAATGGAAATGTATCAGAAGCAGATAGGAATAAGCAAGGAACATATTCTTTAATAAATAAAAAAAAAAAAAAACTAACATGTGAGGCAGATGTTCCTACAATTTTATGTTCAAAGCACAGCAGTCTGTGAAAGCAAAATATTTATGACATTGAAAAAAGAAAATCAGTGAGTGAAAAGTGTGTGTAGGTGAATTGTGGTGAAAGACTGGATATTGGAACTTCTGTTAGGCTGCCCAGTATTAGTTAACTTGGTAGTAAAGGAGCAAGTTTGCAAGGGCAGATAACTGTTTGACTACGTAAAATAGAGTGGGAATATGGAAAAGCTAGTCCAAGATAGGATGAAAAAGATAACAGCAATTTAAAAAATGAATTGATAAGTTACCATGAACCCCATTCCAATCTAGTGAATGCAGTGGTTGACAATATCTTGTGACATTCGCCTATAAGGCTCAAACAATAATTGCTAAATAAAAATACAAAATGTTGACAAGACTGTATCTAAGCTGTCACTCTCTTTTGAAACAAGGGTGTTTAAACCAACAAACACGCAGGAAAGCAGGGACAACTCGCACACTAGAGAAGGATGGGCAGTATCATTGAAGGAGTGAGCATAAACCGTGTGGAATATGTGTGGTACCAGAAATGATAGTAAGAAAAAAAAAAGAAGAAGAAGAAGAAGAGGAAAAATGTTGATCTGGAAATAAGGGAATAAAAATTTGCCACGTGAAGAGACAATATGGTACTGTGCTGATGAGTGTGTACAAGTGGTGATATACAATATACATTGATAAAGGAACTCTGCATTGGGCCCAGAAGACCACGCAATGCTCTTCGAGAGATGTCCTCTACTATATATCTATGGAGAGTTAGGGGGTCAGTATACAACTCTCCAGGCTGTTATCAACTTCCAGAAGTTGAAGACACTACTTCTCACTTGAGTAGCTCCTCAGCTGGAACTACAAGCAGAGTGTACCCTATTCCAGTCTGTCCACCGAGCAGAATTTCCCGGCTCTACAAGGAATTGAACCTGATCCCTTTCTATGGCACGCCTGTGGCATACTGACTGCATAGCTGTGGCAAGAGTCATAATATACACTTGTGAACAATTGAGTTATAACTATTCTGTTTATTGGGGAGAGAGTATGTATATTGCCACCGTGAATGAAATAGTTTAGTGTATCGTAACTGGAATGTATTCAGACCTCGTACTTGTGTGAGAGCGCAGTGTCTTAGACACTTGTAGTGTTTGTCTTAGCATGAACTAACCGGTGAGCCTTACTTTCTAGTATTTTTAATTATATATCATTACTGGTGCCTCTGGCACTTTTGTGTTGCAATAGCAATAGCTTGCAATAGCAAACATTGAGTCAACCATGGTTTTTGGATTAGAAGTAGAGGTCAGCTGGGTTGACAGTGGGAATAGAGTGATGGGAAGTGGACAATAAGCAGTTATATTGAAGGGTGCATTATTTGATATGTTAAGGTTAATTACAAAACGTGGATTGGAGAATTTTTCACGTTGAGCAGAAGTAAGTTTACAGGACCAGATGTCAAATTACACATGATCAGTGTGAATCCCTATAGTCAGCATGAACACTGGCACACAGAATAATTTATAGGTAGCCTTGCTGTATATAAAAAATCAGATTTGTGCTGAACTGTCATGAACAAACTGTCACTTCTCTGGAATAAATAGACTCTGATTTGTTAATTACATCTGTGTAAATGAAAAATATAGGAAAACATAGATTGCTGCTTACTGTAAAGGAGACATGTTACATTGTAGACAGGCACAATTAAAAAGGCACTTACACAAAGCTTTCGGCCACAGCCTTCATCAGCAAAAGAGATACAGAGAAACACACACATTCATACACACAGGCAAGCACATGTCACACACATATGACTGCCAACTGCAGCAGCTTGCCCCTAGCTGCTGGACTTGGCAGTTTTTTTTTCTCTGTGTGTGCATGCGTGCGTGCGTGCGCACGCAGTGTGCTTGCTTGTGTGTTGTGCCTGTGTGCAACTTTATTTTCTTTATGGTAAATAGTGATCTATCTTTCCCTGCACTGTTGATATTCCTACCTGGAATTTACATTGTTTAATCAGTGTAAATAAGAAGGACACAGTTACATATATTCTGTCACTTGAAGACTAATACATGAAGTAAGTGGACATTATTTTTTATTGCAGAGGATCTTTGTCACCACTAATTATTAATTTTGTGTTCCAGTTAATTAGACATGCTTTCATCCTTTCCTGGATGTGCTCTTTTTGTTAAATCTTCCTTCAAAAGATCTGATTTACTTCAAATTAATAAACCTGAGTATTCTGAAAAAGGAGGTGCAGCTTACAGCTGCAGTGTGACAGTTGATCACAGGGTGATTTTATCACTGCCATATCGTGGGTACCCATGGGTCAAGACACATATTCTATAAGGGTGTGTAGTCATTGGGCTTTCTTGTACCACAGTGTCAAAGGTTTACTGTGAGCAGATTTATTCAAGGAAAATACTACCAAAATCAGCAGAGTGAACTGCTATGGGCAACAGGATATCATTGACAGGGGTTACCACTGACTAGCATGGCTTTAGCAGTGAACAGGTGGGCCACAATGTAGCAAATGACTCACCAACTCAGTGACAGTCAATAAACAGTAACCATTCATGCCACTGGGAACTGTCACCTCTTTGTGGGATACAAACATGGAATCTGCACACTGCTCGTCACAGTTACAAAGATTAGCATTGGTTCAGAACAGCACCAGGGGATGCTCGCAGCATGCAGGAAGGTCGTCTGTCTGATGATTTGCGGTACATATTGCCAAGGTGGCAGGGTGCAAAATAAGGAGTGATCAAAAAACTTCCATTTGAAGGCTGCATATTTCAGATCAGTATGCCACACACACACACACACACACACACACACGCACACACATATCCATCCGCACATATACCCTGCTTGTGTCTGTATATGTGCGGATGAATATATATATGTGTGTGTGTGTGTGTGTGTGTGTGTGTGTGTGTGTGTGTGTGTGTGTGTGTGTGTGCGCGCGTGAGTGTATACCTGTCCTTTTTCCCCCCTAAGGTAAGTCTTTCCACTCCCGGGGTTGGAATGACTCCTTACCCTCTCCCTTAAAAGCCACATCCTTTCGTCTTTCCCTCTCCTTCCCTCTTTCCTGATGAAGCAACTGTGGGTTGCGAAAGCTTGAATTTTGTGTGTGTGTTTGTTTGTGTGTCTATCAACATACCAATGGTTTCATTTGGTAAGTTACATCATCTTTGTTTTTAGATATATTTTTCCCATTTGGAATGTTTCCCTGTATTATATTATATATCAGTGCATTCCTCTCCCACAACTATCCTGCAGACCTTGTTCACAAACAGATCTCCCAAGCAGTACATTCCTCCTCACCCAACAACAATGTTACTACCCCCAGACCACACAGAAGCATCCCCCTTTTCACCCAATATTATCCTGGCCTCGAATACGTCAACTAATTACTCTGCCACGGATATGAATTTCTCAAGTCAAGCCCTGAAGTGAGATCATCCCTTGACAATATTCTCCCCACACCACCCAGAGTTGCCTTTTGCCGACCCCCTAACCTCCGTAACATCCTTGTCAAACCCTACAATATTTCCAGACCACCTTCTCTACCCAGCGGTTCCTACCCCTGTAACCGACCCCAATGCAAAACCTGCCCCATGCATCCCCCCACAACCAAATACTCCTGCCCCGCTACTGGTATAACATACACAACTCAAGGCAGGGCCACATGTGAGACAACACGTCATTTATCAGCTGACATGCCTGCACTGCACAGCCTTTTACTTTGGTATGACGACAACTAAACTGGCTGAGCGCGTGAATGGGCACAGACGAACTGTCCGCCTAGGAGATGTCCAATACCCAGTAGCGGAGCATGCCCTCCAGCATAATTCTAGGGACCTAGGAACCTGCTACACCATATGTGCCATTTGGCTTCCCCCACCCAACACCAGTACCTCGGAACTGCGGAGATGGGAACTTGCACTCCGACACATCCTTTCATCCCGCCATCCCCCTAGACTGAACCTATGTTAACCAACCTCACTCCCATTTACTCTTTAGTCTTCTCCTCTTTCCCTTTCCTCTTTAGCCATTCACGCATCTTTTCATCCTACACAGTTGCGTTTATCTTTATACTATGTGCCTCTTTACTTCTGTATTCATCCTCCTTGGTTTGAAGCTGGTACAGTAATTACAGTAGAATATCTTTGGCTTCCCTCTGACATCCATGCCTCCATCTGTGCTACCCTTCCTGTTTACCTTTCCCCTGTTGCTTCATAACCTGGGTTGTGAATAACTGAATCCACTTTCCCTTCTTCCCCTTTTTTCCCCTCTCTCCTCCCTGATGAAGGAACGAAGTTCTGAAAGCTAGGATACGTCAATTTTCTGTTCTGTTTTGTGTATCTATCGGCTGTACTGAGCTGAGGTAAGTACTGGCCAGGCCCTCTATCTCTTTGTTAGCATTTGTTTCATATATATAAACACACACACACACACACACACACACACACACACACACACACACACACACACACACACACACACAGACAGGGTGATGCGTATTATCATTTAAAAACCTCCAAAGCACTGTAGATGACCCTGAGACAAGTAATTTAATACAAGACACATGGGATCACAAATGTTGGATACGATACAAATGTTGGGAAATGTGTCAAAAGCGAATGACAAATGTCACCAGATGATGTACCTTGCCATGCTTGCAGTGGTTGAGCCTCTCGGCCTGTCACACTTGATCATCCCAACCCAAGTCAAGTATTCATATCATTGTGGCTACGGACACATGTGTGCGACTTTAGTGATGGTGTTCAGGATTTGAGTCTTGCATCTGGCAGGCAGTATTTTTTCATTGTGTTAAACAATTATGTATTTATATTGAAGTTTATTATTTTATTTACCGGTCTTGCAGTTTCCTTGATTTCTTGCAAAGTACAGTACAATGAAAACCTACCATATTGCATAACAAGTAGATGAGTATAAACTTCAGAATAGCATCATTGCCATTAAATGACCTATGTTTTCTTTACTAACTAATGTCTGTAAACAAAAAGAGAAGGGACAGAAGCAAAGAACACAAAATCAGAACTGCTTTTGCTTGATTACAGCAGGGACAACAATTTTGTAACATCTACATTTACAACAGATCATATTTACAAAATGTTTTCGAAATTTGCTCTGTTTGCTCAAATGAAAGTATTGCACTGCTCAATCATTCCTTTACACTCAGCCCCAACTGCTGCACATGCTGTGGGGTATGTCATCTGGTTACGTCATATGTTCAGTGTTTATCACCAATTTTTGGGGTATTTTGAAATGTATAAAAAGGCAAATGCAGAAAGTTATCACATTTTGCTGCACATTACCTGCATCACAGAAAAATAATGTATACAAACCTTCTCAGATTTGCCACTGAATAACTTTGTGCAAGCCTCACAAGATTTCACCAACACAACTGTTCGTCATCTTCAGGTAGTGGTGGGTCCTGTCATCACTGCTGCAAGATGTGACTGGTGATATTCGCACAGCAGAATTGAAATTTGTCAGGCTAGAAGCAGGAGTACGAATGTGTGGACAGGCACTCCCAGTTGGATGGAAATGCCATTCATAGTAGCCTTCTGCTTATGTGTTGTGGGCAATGACTGCACTTCTGGACACTCGTGTGGTTAAAAGCTGAATTAACTCTCTGCAAGGTGCTGCATCAGGTCATACATCGGAGGATCTGGTTTCTACTGTTTTAATTTCATGGCAGTCAGTGCTGGATTCTGGGCAGTGCTTAGTCAAAATTCCATATTCCTGTTGGTAAGATTGCCCACCGTATGGATACATGCCTCATTCTTAAAAACACAATCCTAGAGTGATGATGCTGAGGATAAAATTTCAGTCCTCTTGGGAAACGTGTGGTGCCCTGTATTCAGGCAGTGCTCTGCTACCACTAATTTACTGGGTGGCATTTTTGTCAGCGCTGTTGAACACAGTGTTCTTGCACAAGGTGAGGTGTCTGCCCTATATAAGATTTCCCATAATGGCATCAGATCTTATATATGATCTGTGTTTTCTAAGGTCAAGATTGTCTTTAACTGAACCCAAACAATTCCTTAGTTTTGCTGGTAGACGAAAAACACACTTGATTCTGTTTCTCTTAGCGATTCTTTCTATTTTTGAAAACATGCCACTGAAATATGGCAAGAAAGCCATTTGCAGTGCTTGTCTAAGTATCTTCATTTACATCCCTACACTGAACTTGCTTTGCTCAGAACACATTGCAAATCTGTTTACAAGAATAAACATTCTGCTGGAACACTGTTCTTAGGTGTTACAGTTCACCAGGCAGACTGTCGGTATCTGAGATCACGTGTGCTCTATGTGCCAGGGAGTGTAAGACACTACCACATTGTGCAGGGTGATGGCAACTTTTGGACCGCAAATATAACTCTGCGTGTATCAGCTTGCAGTAGAGACTATGCCCCAGTGTTCTGTCAGCTTTTCTTCTAACCGTGACATCCAGGAATGGTAAGTTGCTATCTTATTGTACTTCCACAGTAAACTGAATATTCAGATGGAGTGAGTGCAAATGCTGCAGGAACATAGGTAGTGTCTGTATTATGTGGGCCACACCACAAATGTCTCTTCAGCATTCTGCCAGAAGGAGGAATGTTGGATATTTACTAAGGGAAATAGAGGGTCTCCCATGGGAACACTGTCCACTTGATCAAAGTAGTTGGTGTTACATAAGAAATAGGATGAGGTATGCACATGTTTAAACAGCACCACAATTTCTTTCTCAAACTTGCTGCTAATAATCTCTAATGAGGGCTGCAGGGGCACTTTTGTAAGAAATGATATAACATTTGAGCTAACTAAAAGATCTGAAAGTTCTAGTTTAAGCATCTTCAGGTATTCTATGAAATCCTCTGAATTCTAAATATGATGGTCATAGTCATCCACATGATAAATTTCAAAGCTGTCACGTGGAAATTGCCAGTTGCATCTTGCAGCAGTGATGGTGGAAATCACCACCACCTGAAGATGCCAAAATGTTGTGTCACTGAAATATTGAGGGAGGGACTTGCATAATGTTATCTGGTGGGGAACCCAAAGTGTTTTTGCAACAGATCTATCAGGCAAGCCTGAAAATTCACATATACTCCAAGCAGTAAGTACCTGTTGTAAAATAGTCACATTAGTGAGCTTGGCAATTAATTAACAGTTTATCAATAAATTCGGCTTCATTTTGCAAGAAATTGTGCTGTGTTCCACTACTCCCTCTTCAACAAAACTAATGTCAGTTTCTGCTCCACCTCTTCAGCCCAAGATCCTATGTATACTCTTGAGCATTTGTGTAAGATACCTGTTTATTTATAAAAATAAAAGTAACTTCTATCATGACTTTCCCATTCTTGTCCAGTGGGTTTGTTATCCTGCTGTTGCCTACTACAGACTACAAGATTACTGTTGAAGATTTCTGCAAAGTTTTTCTTCCTTTTTAGTGTACCAACATTTCACTGTGTGGTAACTGCCTGGTACTGTTTAACGGGTGTTTTAACTGTTGTTTCAGAGATGCAATACGAAGCAAATGCAGTGAGGATGACTTGCTTGCCATGATTGGGGCAGCAGTGAGAAGAAAGAAGTAACAACATGCAGGTAAGATACATTACAGCAAATGTAACTCTATAGATAGAAAGAAAATTTCTGCTTAACAAGTCATAGCAAACATAAGAGCAAAATAGAATGAAAAACAACAGTGATAGAACCTGTGTTTTTGTGTAAAATTGGATTTAATTTTTTATTTAGTATTCAGTCTGATTAATGACCATTGGTCAACAATACATTTCAGCCCTAGAATTTGGTTCTGCAAGGTCAACCAGATAACCATATATGGCTGTTGTAACTCCTTTATTGGACTTCAGAAGTTTTCCAGCAACAAATCTTTTTTTTCTTTCTTTCTTTCTTTTTTTTTCTTTTTAAAAGAGAAGCTAAAATGCAGAAAACATCATAAAGGAAACACTCACAGAAAAGCATCAGTGTCCTTGAAACAATGGAAACTCCAGTAGGAATATCAACAATGTTGGAAAAGACAGATTACTACTTACTGGTGAAGGCTGTGGCTGAAAGCTTTATGTAAGTGCCTTTTAATTCTGCCCATCTGTAGCCTAAGGTATCTTCTTTATGGTAAGCAACAGTCTGTCTTTTCCTTCATTATTCATTAGTGTTCTTTGTTTTTATTGCTGTTTAGCAAACATCATGTGGTATATAAGGGATGCAAATAGCGTCAGATGTTGAATCATCACTCTGGAGGATATGAAGGTGCTGCATATTGGTGTGCGACAGCATTATCTGATGAGAGTTTGAAAGAAACCTCATTGTGGATGTCCATTTGGTCGCCTGGTTAAACCTTGCAACATCTGTATTTTTGGAGTATTTGGATCTGATAGTGGCCTGATGTTGGAAAGTAAGGGCATACTCAAAATCAATGTTCCAGTTGACTACATCAGACCACTACAAGGGAGCATCACTGTGTATTGTACTGAGTACATTGTAACCTGTTCACGTCTGTGACTGCCATCTGAGAACAAGTACAGTAAACTCTCGTGCAGCTACACTTTTGGCTAGCTAGATTGACACTTGACAAGTTTCAATTTGCATGCACCTGGAGCCAAGCATTTGCTGGTGTTTTTTGGCAATCTAGTGCTAATCAGTGCACTGGTACGTGTCAAAAGTCCAAGTATTGTCAATTCGTGCGTGTGTTGGTTGAAGCTCTAGTGTGTTTCTTATTCGTATTGCATGGTTTCATGCCACTGCCATCTATTGGAACTCCTTGTAAGTACAGTACATACAGTATTGTTCTATGCAGCGCAACGTAGTCCTGTCGAAACTGACAATTAGAGTGCGCCGCCTAACACTTTCCACTTGTTGTCAGTACATCAAAGCTGGTGAGCAACCCACAAAAGTTGCTGCAGAGTAGGAGTACAATTACTGATCGGAAGACAAATCGATCAGGAATTGAAAAATTTTGTTCCATCCAAGCATTGGGCAGCGCAGTGAAATCTTGAAAAACAATGAGAAAAGGTGCACATCCTCAGTTAGAAGAGGCATTATTTTTGTGGCACGAATAAATAAGAGCCAAAGGTGTGTCAGTTTCAGGTCCTCTACTTTGTCAAAATGAGCTGATGAGCTGATTGAAGGAAAGAAACAAGAATTCCTCGGAAGTAATGGCCGGCAGGATCGTTTCAAGAAGTGGCATGGCATTCATGAAATTGCCATCAGTGCCAAATCATTATCTGGGGATGAAGCTGCTACGCTGATTTTAAGAAGAAACTGCACACAATCATTGACAAAGGAGGTTATACTGGCAATCAACTTTACAAATGTGATGAAACTGGGTTGAATTACAAAATGCTGCCAACGAAAACCCTTGCCTCTAAAGAAGAAGAAATGGCTTCCGGATACAAAAATATCAAAGAAAGATTTACTGTCCTCACTTGCAGTAATGCCACTGGCAATCATAAACTGTGTCTTACTTTAATTGGCAAATCCAAAACACCAGGAGCATTTAGACACCAACCAACCAGTTTGCCACTGAGGTACACGAATCAGTCTTAAGGCATGTATGAACAGTGCCATCTTCAGAGAGTGGTTCCAGGCAGAGTTTGTTCCAGCTGTAGTAAATTACATGGAAGGAAATGGACTTCCTCGAAAAGCGCTACTTCTTGTGGACAATGCTCCTTATCACCCAGGTGATCTGCAAGATGGGGATATCAAAGTTGTATTTCTCCCACAAAATGTCACATCTCTATGTCAACCGATGGACCAAGGTATTCTTGAGGCGATGGAAAAACATTACAGATGCAAGATGCTAGGTGATTGATGCTGCAGATGATTTTGTGGAAGCTCTTAAAAAATCGATGTTTTAAGTGTCATTCATTGATTGCTGAAGCTTGGAGTCTAATTCCTCCACTTCCTCTTGTTGGGTCTTGGAAAAAACTCTTAGATCGTAAGGCAACCTAAGTGGTGGGAAGGAGGAGGCAACACCGAAACTCAAGCTGACATAATTTTGGTGAATTTACTGGAGAAGCTGGTTGTAAAGACACACACTTCGAAGACATTGAAGAGTGGATGGAAAATGGCATTTTTTCATGTGACTGAGGATGAAATCGTCCAAATTGTGACCGATCATAAAGTGTCAGAAGACTATGTTTCTGATGATGAATCAGAGAAAAATATTCCTCACATATTCTGTTACGAAGTGATCCAAACTGCCCTGGAGTACATCAGCCAACAGGAGGAGACGATTTATCCTGAAATAGTTTGATTTCAACGTTGGAGTTGTATTGTTGCAGCAATAGTTTCTCAAGCAAAAAAACAAAAAAAAAGACATTTGTGACTTCGTTACCAAAAAATAAACTCTAATGAAGCATCCTAGAACTTCTATGTCCATAACTTAAAAAGTTTTTTTTTTTTTTTTAATTTTCTTGAAAGTTCCTCTAGACAGACTTTTCGTTCCTTTGAGTAATCTCTAGATTTGTTTCATAATTTTGTTCAGTAGTTTATTTTTTATTCAAAAGAGTAGGTAATAAAATTAAAACTCCTGTTTTTTCCTTCTGCCAAATAAGGGAGATTTTTTCTGTAAGAATGCAAAATAAACGAGCTTTGTTATACAGCATTTAAAAACTTTGAGTTTTCAATCATAGTTTGGTGCCTTTTTAACATGTCAACACAATTTTTTCAGTAAAAAAGTGCAGGGTTATTTGCAACCATATCAGTAACGTTTTACATACCCTACGCACGTTTTACGATCGTATTTCGCAATATTGATGCAATTTGGAGTGTTCACATGTGAAAACAGGGGGACTTTGATTTATCTGAAATTTTCGTTATCGGAACCGGCCACCGTCCCGATCATTTCGGATAAACAGGAGTTCACTGTAATAGACTCCTTGCAACATGCTGTGTCATACAGCTAGGAGCAGCCAGACTGTGGAATTGCCGTCCTGCGCATAGGCTGCCATTAACACCCAAGCAAATGACTGCATGTGAAGTGGTGCCATGATCGAGAAGTATGGACTGCTAATGAATGGCGTCACATTATGTTCACTAATGAGTCCCAGTCCTGCACTGCTTCAAATGACTATCGTGGAGAAGTTTGACAGTGACCTGGGGAGATGGGGAGAGGTCCCATTCTTCCACATTTGGGGGGGGGGGGGGGGGGTCACAAAGCAGTCCCATGGTGTGGGGAGCCATTGGGTATGACTTCAGGTCACGGCTTGTAATGGCCGAGGGAACTCTGATGGTACAGCAGTGTGTAATAGTATTGTGGTGCTATTTTTCAACAGGCCAGTGCTTGTCCACATGTAGTATGTGTCTCTTTAAATTGTCTGCGTGATGTTGATATACTCCTGTGGCCAGCAAAATCCCCATATCTGTCCCCGATAGAACATTATGGGACCAACATGGACGTCAACTCCATCCCACTGCCTGTATCCATGATTGCAATGTCCAGTTACAACAGTTGTGGATCACCTTTCTCAGGAGGGTATGCAGCAGCTTTACGACATCCTCCCGCACTGTCCAGGCGAGACAGGGTGCATTGCTGTATTGACAAGTGGGCTCAAACTGATAAGTTCTGTATAAATTTGACTCTGTTTTGTTATCACTGAAATAACATCACATACGCTCTAAATTCGCTATGTTTCAATTTGTTTTCTCCCCACCTTCTGAGTGTCTCACTTTTTTTCAAGCAGTGTAATTTAAGACAGACATAAGAATACGAAAATGGGATGGCATATCACATTGCTATTCAACTATGCCCCTAAGAAAATTGTAAGGTAATGGAGAAGAGCAGGTGCACTATTACACTGACTAGAACGTAAACTTAAAGATAGAATTATATTGTGTAACCTATACCGATGACATAATACTAATTGACAAAAACATCACTGATGTGCTAAAGCAATTTGAAATATTAAGGGAGCAAGCTAGGAAAATTAGACTACTAATTTCACCTGGAGAAAAAATTCTTGGATGATACCAAAATGGCACTGGGTGAACTTATATAGGCAATGACATAGCATTCGGTGTTAAAGAGTTTAAATAGTTAGGTGAAAAAGACCACTGAACATCATAATGAAAAGAAGGCCATAGAATCCAGACTTCAGAAAATACAAACTGTCTCTCAGTTAACTAAAAGTATTTTTCCTGGAACTCTAAAATCTAACATTGTACAACAGTGATCAAATTAGAATTTCTTTATGCATGAGAGAGACTCTTTGTCCAACACAAGACATGAAAACAGCAAACTGAATTAGAAGAATGTAAAATTGTAGTAAAAATCTTAGGTCCAAGAATAAAAGATGGAATACATCACACAGAACCCAGTGTGAAATCTCCAGGCAAATTCCTAAAAACTCTTGTTACAATGTGTCTCCAAAGAATCCAACTTGTGGGACGTACAGAAAGAATGTATCCAAACCGGCAGCTCATTGGATTCCCACATACTTGAAAAATAAGATCCAACTGATGAAAACAAACAGGAAGAGACCTTAAGGAATTGGAATCACCACATTTACAGTATTCTGATGTAGTGATGAGTCACACAGAGTGCAGTTTCACAGTAGCTTGATCGATGCTTGTACTTGTGTATGTAGTATATGCAAGTGTGTACAGCGTCTCTTCTGGTGTACTCACGATATGCTAATTTAGTGGCCGAGCAGTAAACCGGATCCCTACTCGGTTCCAGTGTGCTGTGCTAATTATTCTTCTTCACTTGACATTTATGCTTGGAGCTGCAAGAGAGGCCATTTTCCAGATAGTGCCACAAAAACAACAAATTCTCAGATATCAGTTTAACTTACACTCCTCAACATCATAGACAACATTTCACATTAATATGTTGCAGAACACTAGATTAGTGTTAAAATTGCCAGAGTAAACATTGTTCTCCATGTGACAGATTGTCACCCGATGTCCAAAATCGATAAATTTTATATCTCTGCACAGAGAAGCAGCTGGTTGCTCATTGTCATCTGTGGTGCTAATCAATGGGTCGAGCTCGTTGCTGGCACAGCGCCACCACAGAGTAAGTGGCCCCTCATCCCAGCAGGTGGCGATGTTTTAACACCCGTATAGCTCCCCAGACCTACCGCGTCTGTGGATAACTCCGTCTCTGCACAGAACTTCACACATTTCCCACACAGTGGGCCCTCGTGTCTTTTACACACAATAAATCTTCAAACTTATTTCATTGGCTAAGTTAAATTTCGAGTGTGACATGCTATTTCGTAAAAAATAGCAAACGGTAGACATGGATGTTATTGTGACTCTTTCCTAAGGCAACATTTGTGTATTACACTTGTAGAAGTGCACTGCAACATAAAACAGTAGACCGTAAGTTCAAACAATGGAAACTCCAGGTTGGAATATCAGCAGTGTAGGAAAATATAGAGTGCTAATTACCATAAAGATGGCACGTTAAAATGCAGACAGGCACAGTTAAGACACTTACACATAAGCTTTTGGCCACAACCTTCATCAGAAAAAGAAATAGAAATACACACCATTCATTCACACAAGCAAGCACACCTCACACACACATGACCGCCGACTCCGACAGCTCAGATCAGAATGCTAGTCTGTAAGTTTGCTACACAATAAAATAATTATTCTGAGCTACAAGAAAAATGGATTCAAAGAACTAAACTGCTTGGAGAGAAAAAAGGGAAGGTCCCTGAAGCAACATAGTTTCACGAGTGTGCATACCACTGGTAAATTATGAGAGTCGCAACTCTCTGAAATGGATACAAAGGCCACCAGATTGCATTAGCTTTGTTTGTGTCTCGGATTGTTACCGTGAATGGTAGGAGCTATAAGAGATGTGAAGAGTGTAAGATGTTGAGTGATCCCTGTGAAGGGCACAGATGCCCTGTACTTCTGTGAGTCAGCATTATCAGCACGTAACAAAATTTGAAGGGGCCAAATTGTGTGTCTCCATTTGCCAGGCTGATTGAATTATGCAATATTCAGATTTGTGAGACATTCAGATGTGGTAGTGGCCCCATGTTGGACTGCTTGGGAACGTAAGGGCGACGTGCTTGTCAGCAAGCTTCCGGTTGACCGTGTCTGACGAGCTCATGGGAGAATTGCTGTAATGTACGCCGAGCACATTGTAACCCTTTCACACCCGCACCTGTCATGTGATCAGCAGTGAGTCACATTCTGCAAGACCCACGATGACAGTTGTCAGTGAGTATGACAACGACATAGGGAGAGGGCGTGTGGGGCAGCATCGGATATGACTTCAGGTCACTCTGACAGCACAGCAGCATGTCATGGACATCCTACATCCTCATTTGCTACCTCCATGTCCAACGGAGTTACAAGAGACAGAGCAGTGAAAACATATCCAGTTGTTGACTCACAAAACGGTTTTGAGGTGTGATGCATGTAGTCTTAAGTGAATCATTCATACAAAAAGAAAAGAAGAAGAAGCTAAAGTCAGAATGTGAAAAAATTGGAGAATGGAATAGATATTTGAAGACTTCACACTTGAAACTCCCAGTTGTCCTATTGTGAAAGTGCCTTTGTGACCATATGCATTTCACTGACGATAAACTTTTCCCCCCCCCCCCCCCCCCCCCCCCCTGGGTCTTGGCTCCATATTTTTTCATCCAGTTGAGTCAGAATACTTGCATAGTATTTGTGAGGTATTGTTTCAGTCTTGCAAGCTAATCTAAAATACAAATCCCTTTTGCATCCTAGAAATCAATGACCACTCTTTCTCTCCGATGAAGTCACCTTGGCTATTTTTGTGCAACTGCTGTTTCATTTCAGTCATCTCTCATCCACGGGAACAGATTGGTGCATAGAATCAGTTGTGTGTCAGATTGTCCCAAATTGTTTTTCACATTAGGTTGTAGTCAGGCTTCAACAGACATGCCACTCACTTTCTGGTACGGCCACGGCATCAACTGTTTTGCACATCTTTTTAATTACTGATCTTGCAATATCACACTGTGTTCTTTCTCAGCATTTTCATATTTGATTGTAATTCAAGGAAGTTGTTCATGAGTCATCTTACAGAGACATATGCCACATATGAATTCAGCCACCCATTCCTTAACTGTTGACTATGAAGGAACTCCCCCCATGAACCATGGACCTTACCATTGGTGGGGAGGCTTGCGTGCCTCAGCGATACAGATGGCCATACCGTAGGTGCAACCACAACAGAGGGGTGTCTGTTGAGAGGCGAGACAAACATGTGGTTCCTGAAGAGGGGCAGCAGCCTTTTCAGTAGTTGCAGGGGAAAGCTTTCAGAGCCAGTAGCTCATTCTTCAGGCAGAAGGGTTGAAGTGGAAGGAAGAGGGGTGAAGGATAGGTCTAGGAAAAAGGGTAGATTTTGAGAAAGTTATCCAGAACTGCAGATCAAGGGTGACTTTCCAAATGGGATGAGAAGGAAAGACTGATTCCACATCTACATACATACTCCACTAGCCACCATATGGTGCATGGCAGAAGGTACCCTGTCTCACTACAATAGTCTGAATAAAATTACTTGATAGTTGACATCAATCACTTGCTGCAACAATGTTGCCACATTGGCTGCCAGCTACCGTTTGGTTACAGGTGACAACAAACAAGCGGCTCACTTCACAAATTATGTTAAATGTTTAACACAGAGCAATTTTTCTAGTGGCTGGTGCAAGGTATGTCAGAAATGTTGGATACTCTGTCGACTATTGATTTAAAGTGACCAGTGACTGAACTGGGGAAGACGACCCCTTTTGTATTCCTGACTGTAAACTTGTGTCCTAACCCAGCCGAGAAAATTGTGGTCAACAGTCTGCAGCAGTACTAATATCATGATTCCAAATGAAGAAATAATGACTGGAAGACAAATAAGACCAAATAGAACAGTCAAAACAATGATGAAAAATGATGCAGCAAATTATTAAAAATAAAAAATATATATATTTAAAGCAATTAATTGAATGAAAATAATAATCACACTGTTTTGGTTAGATTTAGAAATAAAAATTTTGCTGCATTGATGAGATTCAAACCTACGACATGCTACACATTAGATTAATCTGCCAACCATTGTGCTATGCCACAGCACCGCATGAAGTATTTATATATGTGAATGTAGTGACCCAGTTGCAACTATGAATTGCAACCTTAAAAATTTCAGTTTCACGCAGTGTAGTGAAAAGCTTATCTAATGTAAGATGATCTCTGTGAATATGATAACTATATGTATGATACTGAATTACACCTTGTGCTGAGTTATTCGGTAGTGTTTGGTTAGTGCTATGAATGAAATGTGTGTCTTTCATTAGCATTGTTAATGTGTGTTGTTTTTGGTGTAGTTATCGCGTGTCATGAAATACATAATAAAAGTGTCGGGCTCATAATTCGGGATACATATACATCAAGAAAGAATGCTGAACCAGGAATTGGAAGTGACTGGCCAATTTTGGTGGAGTTTGGCAACAGCAGACAGTTCAAGTGTGACGCTGACTACTCTTATTGGCGTTTGAAGTGCCAACTATCAAGTAATTTTAATTCGACTGTAGTCAGTTCCTTTCCCGTTCCATCTGCCAATCGAGTGAGGAAAAAGTGAATGTCTATATGCCTCTCTATGAGTCCTAATTTGTCGTCTCTTATCTTCGTGGTCCTTATGCATAATGTATGTTGGTGCAAGCAGAATTGTTCTGCAGTCAGCACAGTGTTCCTCAAAATCCCTCCAGGGATTCCCATTTGAGTTCCAGAAACATCTCCATAATACTTGTATGTTGTTGTTTCAACCTACTGTTAACAAATCTAGTATCCTGCCTCTGAATTACCTCAATGTCTGCTTTAATTCGACGCCTTGTGGATCCCAGACACTCAAACTGTACTCAAGAAGAGATCGCACTAGCATCCTATATGTGATGTCCATCACAGCTGAGCCACACTGTATTAAAATCCACCCAACAAACGAAAGATGATTATTCACCTTCCCTACCATGACCCTCACAAGTTTGTTCCATTTCATATCACATTGCAATGTTATGTCCAGATATTGAAACAATGTGACTTCTTCATTCATGACACTACTAATGCTGGATTCTGGCATTATGGATTTGTTTTTCCAACTCATCTGCAGTAACTTATATTTTTCTACATTTAGGGTTAGCTGTCATTTATCACACCAACTGGGAACTTTGTCCAAGTCATCTTTTATCCTCCTAAATCACTCAACGATGACACCTTCCATACACCACAACATCATCAGCAAACAACCACAGATTACTGTCCACTTTGTCCATCAGATCAGTTATGCACATAGAAAATATGAGTAATAGCGCTCCTATCACACATCCCTGGAACGATCCTAATGATACCCTAGTCACTGATGGACACTCACCGTCGGGATAATGTAGTGGGTTCTATTACTTCAGAAGTCTTTGAGACACTCACATGTCTGGGAACCTATTCCATTTGCTTGTACCTTTGTTAAAAGTCTGCAGTGAGGCACTATGTCAAATGCTTCTCGGAAATCAAGAAATATGGAATCTGGGTTTGTGAATTTTGTGATGGCAAAGTTAGAGGAGCAATGCATCTGCATTAAATTTTGCGTGAAACTCAAGAAAACCTTTACAGAGACACACCAAATGATGCAGGGAGCCTATAGCGATGAGTGCTTAAGCCATACTCGGTGTTACATATTATTCACACGTTTTAAAAATTACTTTACAAAAGTCAAAAATGATCCTTGTTCAGGACGCTCTTAGATGTCCCCTGATGATGCTTGTGTCAGGAACGTCAACGAAATTGTGTGTTCCAGTCGAAGATTCACTGTCCGAGAGATTGTAGAAGAATGTAACATTTCAATTGGATCATGTTATGAAATGACACAGCATCTTGGAATGCATTGTGTTGCCGCGAAGTTCATTCCACGGCTCATGAGTCAAGACCAAAAAAACTTTTTGGATCTCACAAATGAGAATGAGATGTTCCTTGCGAGAATAGTATGACCCCTGCAGACTTCTTTTTATTTCCAAAGTTGAAAAGGATGAAGTTTCCAATGGTAGATGAGATAGAAGAAAATTCGCAGATGGCACTTTATGCGACCCAGCAAGAGGTGTGTCAAGACTGCTCCTGGAAGTGGAAATGATATTGGGAGCAGTGTATCAATTGTGGAGGAGAGTATTTCGAAGGAGACAATCCATAGTAACTAAAAGATAAGCATAGAAAATTTTGTGGACAAAGTTCTGGAATTTTTTGAACAGACGTCGTATGACAAAAGGGCATGCTGAGTTGCCCATGAGCGATGCTTTGTACTGATTTGTGGACATAAACTTATTGGTCTCTATGAAACTGATTAGATTCAAACCCCGAATATGTTCAAGAATTCTGCAGCAAACTGATGTTACAGGTATTGGTCTGTAATTTCGCTGGTCTGTTCTTTCGCCCTTTGTATATACAGGAGACGCCTCTGTATTTTTTCCCCAGTTGCTTAGGTCTTTCTGCTGGGTGAGAGATTCACAATAAATACAAGCTAAGTAAGGGTCCAGTGCCATATAGCACTCTTTGTAAAACCAAATTGAGATTCCATCTGCAACTGGCGACTTATTTGTTTTTAATTATTTAAGGTGTCAGAGATGCTTACGAGGGTGGTTTGAAAAGTTCTTGAAACAGAATAGAAAAAAAGTACTTAGTCACTGAAACTTTGTTGTTTTTCAATGTACCCTGCTTGTAGATTAATTCACTTGGTCCAACAGTGTTCCAATACCTTGATCCCATCTCGACAATGATTTTCCTCCAGGCCTGCAAAATAGTTGTCAACTCAGGCTATCAATTCTTCATTTAAGTGAATCTTCATCCACAAAGAAAAATTTTCAGTTTAGGGAAGAGGCACATGTGGCAACAATTCATACCTTAGTTTGTGTAATTTTACCACGGCGATGGCACATGCGTGCGAGCGTGCATTGGCTTGATGCTAGATGACTTTCTTCCTTATTAAACCTGGCCTTTTTTGCATATCTTTTGTTGCAATTTGTCCAGAAGGTTAGCATAGTACTCTCCAGTAATTGTTTGCCCAGTGGGGAGATAATGTACAAACAGAATCCCCTTCTCATCCCAGAACACTGATGCCATGATCTTCCCCGCTGAAGGAATTTGGTGGTGCATCCCAGAACACTGACGCCATGTCCTTCCCCGCTGAAGGAGTTTGGCGGAGGAGATTCAGCATGTTTCCACTGCTTTGATTGTTGCTTTGTCTCTGGGGTATAGTAGTAAACCAAAGTTTCCTCGTGGTCACAAACCAGCACAAAAGATCTTGTTTGTTTCTCCTAAAACAGGCCAAACATTGTTGTGATATGTCCACTCTTATGCGTTTTTGACCCAGCGTAAAGAGTCGCGGCACCCATCTTGTGAATACCTTTCAGATGACATCTGGCAAGCGTGAGCAATTTAATGCACTCTAAATTGGTGATCCTCCTTGATCATTATGCGCACTTTTGCAATGATTTCTAGAGTAGTGACACATCTTGGCTGACCTATTCATGGATGATCATCATCTAAGCTCTCCTGACCAAATTTAAATTCATTTATCCACTTGGCAACAGTTGAAGACAAAGGAGCAGAGTCCCCTGGTGTATTCTGGAAATCGGCATGAATGTCGTTCGCTTTCATACCTTTCTTTATGAAGTACTTAATCACTGCTTGAATCTCGACCCGACCCCCCCTCACCTGTCACGTACAGTCCCGTCTTTGCAGATCACTACACAGGAACAACAACAGAGCCGTGTCACTGCCACAGCTCTCTTCCAAGAACACTGACATGGCACGTGTTTACAGGCAACAGTCCAACGAATATCATGTGAACAACTTGCGCTAGCACTGGCCTCTTGTGGTGATTGTTGTTAGGTGTCTTTGTGCTATTGTCAAATGACGGTATGTTTATATGATTCTCTTGCATGAATGGTTTCTTAAATGCAAAATTTAAAACATTTATCTCCTACTGCCACACCAGACTGGTCAAGTGACTTGATGGAAACCTTTGACTCACTTAGTGATTTTACATAGGACAATAATTTCCCCTGCTTCTCAGCCAGATCTTTTGCTGAGGTATGACAGTGGTAGTAACCTTTCCTTGTTGCCATTTGGCATTCTCTTTTGAACCAAGAGTGCAGTAGCTTTTCCTTCCTCAGTATTTTCCGAATTTCATTGTTAAACCACAGTGGCTCTTTTGCATCCTTAATTCGTTTACTAGGTACAGACTTGTTGAGAGTGCAATTCACGATCTGTTTAAGCTTTGACCATAATCTCTCTACGTCCATCTTAATGGAAGTAAGTGATGTCAGTTCTGTCTAAGTGAGATGCTAACATCTGCTTATCTGCTCTTTCTGGCATGAACATTTTCCTAGCATTCTTGACTGATTTATTAATTTTTGTAACCTTAGTTGTTATGATGTTATCATGATTATTAATCCCCATCTCTATGCTGAAGTCATTGATGATATCTGGCCTGTTTGTAAATACAAGGTCTAAGATATTTCCATTGCATGTGGCATGCCAAACTAGGTGCTCAAGACAATTTTCGAAAACCACATTCAAAAGTGCTTCACAAGATTGACTGCACCCCCTGCAATGAAGCCATAGGCTACCATCTATACTCAGTAGGCTAAATTCACCTCCAACTAGTATTGCATGATCTAGGTATTTACGTGCTACTGTCTGTAGACTTTCTTTGAATGGCTCCAAAACTGTCATAGCAGAACCGGGTGGCTGATTAAAACATCCATTAATTAACGTGATTTCACGTAGACTTGTTATACTTCACTGTCACAATCAGCTTTGACCTCAATAGAGACAATGGACACTCCCTCTCCTACAGTGTCTAACCTGCCTTTCCGATATATATTCCATTAATCACTAAATATGTCAGAGCTTTCTACTCTGGGTTTCAGCCAGCTCTCAGTCGCTGAGAATAATTTGAGTGCGAGACTTTCCTGGGTGGCAGTAAATTCGGAAACTGTGTTACAAGTACTTTGACAACTGATAAAATTTTGACAATCTACACTGGAGTGAATTCAAAAGATAAACCTCAACCAACATTGAATGTATCTTGGTGATAAAGAGCCCAAATAAATAAATTGATGATTTTATTCCATTTCATCTGATTGAATGAAACACACACAGCATAACTACTCAGAAAACAACTATAGTGCTGATTACATTTACTATCATACATGTAGCACTCTGAGAACATTTCACCTTGTCATAGTAGTCCTGTGTTTTGGAACTAGGCAGTGCTTCATTTCACAAAGCGAAAGGAATGGCTTCCGTAAAAAAAAAAAAAAAAAAAAAAAAAAGAAGAGGAAATAGTGGTTGCTGGTGTTTTTAACACTATCTTTCAATTTAGTTCCTATTGTGAACTTTGCAGCTACGATATGTAAATGCTCTGAGACTGCTATTGATAATATCTTTATGAACAAATCTAGGGGAAAAAAGTCATATCACAAAACCAATAGTAAATGGACTATCTGATCATGACGTGCAGCATCTTGTGTTAAATGTTGAAATTTGTCAGGATAAAAAAATATTAAATCTGAGTACAGGAGGATAATAAATAAGCCAGAAATTGAGGAATTCAGGAAATTCCTCAAAGACATGAACTGGAGAGATGTTTACCTGACTCAAATGGAAAATACAAAGCATTTATTAATAAAGTTACCTCCTCATTCGAAAATTGTTTTCCTCTAAAGGTAACTCAAATCACACAGAAGTCAAAAGATAAACCATGGATTACACAAGGAATAAAGATATCATGTGGGGCAAAAAGGAGACTGTATCTACTATCTAGGAACATTTCTGATATTAGCATTGTAATGCATTACAAAGAATACTGCAAAATGTTGAATCAAGTAATCCAGAAATCGAAGTAGCTTTATTAAGGGAAAAAGATAATTGTATCGGGCAACAAAATAAGAACTGTATGGGATATAGTGAAGACAGAGAGAAGTGGGGCCAAAAAGGAAGTGGAACAGATAGCTCTAAAAGTAAATGAGACTTTGGTAACAAGTGCATGTAGTGTTGTAAATCTCTTAAGCAAGACTTAATTTTTGTTACTGACGGCTCGGGGTTATCAGGTTCGGTGAATGGTGCAATGGAGTATCTGGGACCAGTCTTTGAAGAACATCGTGTAGAACCTATTTGAGGAACTTTGAATTCCAACCATTGCTTCTCAGTATACTTACTCCTTAATGAAATTTGTTGCAAGTTATATATCTATATTTCCAACAAATAGCTCAATACATATTATCAATACTAGGAATAAGAACAATCTACATAAAGACCTAAAATCACTTATGTTGGTCCAAAAGGGGGTCCAATATTCAGGAACACACATTTTCAATAAATTACCAGCAACCATTAAAAACTTGGTTTCAGATAAAGCACAGTTTAAACAGAGTTTGAATGACTTTTTGATAGGCAATGCCTTCTACTCTATAGATGACTAACCTAACAGAGACTGTTAGGCCAGCTTAAGTAAAAATATGTTAGATTTAAGTTTTGACAGCACTTGGTTGCAACAGACAATATTAGGTATTTTGTGTATGATAAATTTATTAATAGTGCATAACAATGTTTCATTCTGACAGTGTATTAATTCTGTAAATATTAGCTTTTCCAGTTTACTGTATTGTATTCACCTATTTTGACAATCTCGTGACAAATGATCAGGGTAGTATTCATTATATTAAAATGTTTTGTGTTATACATTCTGACATGTTCCACACCCTCGAGAATCATCTCATTTTTTCAGTGTATGTAACGAAAACTGAATCAAATCAAATCCAATAACCATCTCTCGTCATGTAATAACTTCACTTCTTCTTCTTCTTCCCTTGTCGTCTCCTGTTTTTCCAGTACTCGTCCATCTCCTCCTCATAAATTCTATTCGTGTTGTTCTCAATCCCCTATTTCTTCTGCATCGAAAGCCTTTTATTTTTATTTATTTATTTTTTTTATCGAGGTGAGTCTTTACGGACTGCGTGGTAACAACCGACTTCACTCTAGTGCCAGGTCTTGTTCTTGCTCCAGCTTTGACTTCCTGCCAGTATCTTCTGAGCCCCTCCAAGAAGTGCCTTTTTATGCCCTTCAGATAATGGTCCTCACTGTCTTTCAGATGTTGATGCCATGTTAAAACCTTGGTAGTTGGTCACCAATCTTCTAAATTTGTTCCTTTCAGGAATTTCTCTCTGAGATACCAATCTGCTTAAGATCTTTTTCACATTCTTTGAACCATCTCGGCCTCGTTTTCTTACATAGGATGAAACTCCGTATTCTTTTTGTTAGTCGATCACCGTCCATTTTCATGAGATGACCATAAAATAACAATCATTTCTTCGTAATGGATGCTGTGATAGGTTCTGTCTTGCTGCACGAGTTCTCATTTGCTCTCATTCGCCATTGTCCATCGACCCATCTATTACCTTAGGATTTTCCTTAATATCCTACACTCACGCTTTTCCAGCCGCTCAGCTTGACCTTGTCTATTCGTGGTCAAAGTTTTGGATGCTTATAAGCCCTCAGGTTTTACAACTGTATTATAATGTTGGAACTTGGCCCATATACTCATAGACTTTTTGTTATAAGTATTCTTTGTCAGTTGGTATGCTTGGTCTAACTTCCTCATCCTGACAGTTGCTTCTTCTTTTAATCCATTCTCCTGGTGGATGACTTCACCGAGATACCTGAAATTCTTAACTCATCCGATTTTTTCCCAGGTTGGTTCTCATCCATTCAGGTCCGTCACAGATGTTCGTCATATATTTTGTCTTTTGAATAGAGATCTGGAGTCTAACTTTTTTCAGCAATTTCTGACAGCCTATTTATCTTGTTGACTGCTGACTCTATGTTGTTAGCAAAAATGGCCAGGTCAGCCGCAAAATCTAAGCAGTCAATGCACACTCCTTTGTTGTTAGGACCAAGTCTGAACCACTCTTCATTTGTTTCTTCTTGGGCTAATAACTTTCTCCACTCTCGAATGACCTTTTCCAAGACACAATTGAAAAGGAGAGGGATAGTCCATCTCCTCGTCTTATGTCTGTTCTGATTGTAAAGGGTTCAGATACCTCACCCATAAATTTAATTTTTGACACTGTGTTAGCAAGAGTTTGTTTGATCAGCTTTCTTGATGTATTATCCACCCCAAACTTTTCCAAAATATTCATTAATGCCTGTCAGTCGATGGAGTCATATACTTTCTGAAAATCAACAAACAAGACCACATAGTTATTTCTTCCAATTTTTTTTGTACCTGATGATGTTCTTCAGGTTAAAGATCTGTTCTGCGCAAGAATCGCCCTTTCGGAAACAAGCTTGATAGTCCCCAGTCAGTTGGTTACAATAATCTTCTATTCTATTCTGTATCACTTTGGAGAGGATCTTATATGGAACAGATACTAATGAGGTACCCCTATAGTTATTGACATTCTATATATCACCTTTTTTGTGTAGACGATGGATTAAAGCTGACTGCCATTCAGTTGGTATCATCCTAGCTCTCCAGATCTCCTCAAAAAGTTGGACTAGTATATCTAGAGTTTCATTATTTGCCAGCTTCAGTAGTTCCACCACTATTGAATCCTCTCCAGCTGCCTTATTATTCTTAAAGTTGTTGATGATATCTTTGGTCTCCTCTTTACTAGATGGAGATGAGGGGTAGTTTGTGGATTGGGGCACATACAGGGAATCTTTCTTTCGGTTCATCACAATTAAGTAGGTTTTCAAAGTAACGAGACATTATCTTGCAGTTTTCTTTGTTGGTCAGGCCAAGTGTGGTGTGCGTACTGTAAGACCTTCAGTACACACACCATCAGATTATTTGACTTGTTGCTCTAACGAAGTAAGTGAGTGTCAGCAATATGTCTCGTGGTCTTATCATGGCATGTTTATCTTCTGCCAGTAGGTCAGACGATAGAAATGCCACTTGCACGCTTAGAGTAGCAGATTGACGGTGACCAACTTTAAACAGAACTTGATTAATTTTCACATACATTTATTAAAATAATAACAAATATAAAAATTACTTAACTTGGTTCTGGATGCTATTTACAATTGACAATCTGAAGTTCCTTTGGTATTGGTACGTTAATCTTATTCTCACATATATCTCGGATACTTGACAAAAGTGTCTATACATTTATCTTCATGGCTATGTACAGGAAAATGGTAATCTTATTAGGCGCAGACTGAATCTTGACTATGGACTGGTACAGACAATTGTAGAACTCGTACAGACTGGTACAGACTAATGCAGACTGGTACAGACTAATGCACACTGGTACAGACTGGTGCAGACAAATGCAGACTGACTGATCGAAGGTCTTAACACTTGTTATAATACCTCGCACGTTCATGTATCACTGCGCGAGTGTGATGCGCGAGGAGAAAGTGTTCTATGTTAGCAGCAATCTCATTGGCTGTGTTACATATTAATACGCGGATCGGCGGAAGCAGAATTTGGTCCGTCTCTATGGCAGCGCCATCTCGTAGTGTGGAGATGGACGAGCGCTGCGCCTGCGCTGTTGTGCCTAGCGGGGCGCACTCTAGTGGGAAATTTGTGTACGCGCTGAATACGCGGAACTATGTACACAACACTGAGCTTTCCATTTTCGTCTCTAAAACAAAAACTAGGGGCTTGGTATCCTTTCAAATTCGATTTGAACGTCTGATAGAAGTCTCTGACATTGTTTATCTGGAAACGCTGATCGATCTGTTCTAACTGCTGTTTCTCTGCAATTGCTTAGCCCTTCGTAGAGTTCTGGCTGCATATTTTCGAACTTCATGGAATACATCAAAATCATCAGGTCTCCTGGTAGAGTTCCACTTTTTCCATGCACTTGCTGTTTGGGCCACCACCTCACCACAAACCTCATTCCATCATGTATGATTCCTCTTTTTAGCTGTCAGGATTGTAGTATTAGCTGCTTGTTGGATCATGGAGGCAATGTCTGCCCATTTATGGGATTCAACTGTCAGTTACTGGTGGCATTGTTCCAATATGTTTTGATTGATTTTGAGCTTCGCAATATCATATTTATGAATTTTATTTCCGGTTTTCACGGTCTTATTGAGAGGGATGAAATTAATTTTGATCTTGGAGAGGTGATGATCCTTTTAAATTCAGTATTTTATCTGTAAAAAGGTTTCTTTCTATTATTTCTGATTGTTTGATGTTGTTTCTTTCTTATTTCTGTAATCCATGCTATCATTGATTCCTTCTTCCAGAACTACTCATTCAGTAGAGGTCTCTCAAAAAAGATTAATCTTCTTTTAGCCATTACTTCTGATATTTTCTCAAAATTTTTGTAGATCTCCTCATTACTTCTCATTTTCCAGCCATCTGTAGCTTGTATTGCAACCACTATGTTCTAATAATGCTCCTTTGAGGAACCTCTGTTCTGTCCAGCTTATAGTTCATCATTAGGCATCCTCATCCATATAAACATCCTGGTCTTACCACTGTGGGATAGTGTTTTAGTTTTGTTTTTTTAGTTGTACATTTCTTGTTGTAAATATCCTTTGTCAAACGATTTGCTCTCTCCAGTTTGCTGACTCTTGCATCTACTGTTAATTCTTCTAGTCCATTTTGTTGTACAGTTTGTCCAATATATTTAAATTTACTTACTAATGCTATTTTACAGTTTTGTTTTTCTAAGAATGTTGATGCATTGTTTGAAATTGTCATCAATGTTGGTTTTTCGGCTGAAATTTTGGGACCAGCTCTCTTTGCTACTTCTTCCAAAAGATTTCTTTCAATAACTGTCTGTCAGATTTTTTGAAAGTATATCAGAATCATCTGCAGAAGCCAGGCAGTTTACCTTAATTCCATTTGTTTTTCGTCCTAAAATTATTGGTTCAATTTTGTGATTTTTTTTTCTCCAAATTCCAGATACTTTCTATTTTTTCTAGAATGCAGTGTTACAGTAAAGGTGATAAACTGTCCCCTTGTCTAACACCAGTTTTTATTTCAAATGGTTGAGATACTTCTCCCATAAATTTAGCTTCAGTCATCCTATTTGCTAGTGTTTTGAGGATTATGTTTGCTTTAACACAAAATTCTTTGATGATTTTACCTATAATTTCTTTGCCTATCAAATCAAATGTTTTCTTGAAACCAATACGTGATACTATTATAGGTTTGGTGATTAACAGTATGTGGAGAATTATCGATTTTCTAATAAACATCTGTTCTGTGCAGGGTCTTCCCTTTCTAGAGCTCCTTGAGATTCTCCCAGTTATTTGTCTAAAGTTTCTACAACTCTGTCCAGAGAATTTTTGATAATATTTTGTGTACCACTGGCAGAAGTGAGGCATCTCTGCAATTGTTGACATTTTGTGTGTCCCCTTTTTTTCATAGCTGTGGATTAATGCTTTCCATAATCTCTTCAGCTTTCCAAATGTTCTCAAACAGCAGTTGTAGATCATTTGTGTGTTCTGACTATGTCAATAATTTTGCTGCAGTAGAGTCTTCATTTGTTGCTTTGAAGTTTTGGAATGATTTGATGGCTTCATGAATTTATTGCTCTGTTAGTGGAAAATCTTCCTCCAGATGTTGTGGGACTGCTATTATATATTGCTACAATGTGCTGTTATTATTATTGTTGTTGTTGTTGTTGTTGTTGTTGTTTGGTTGCCTGTTCTTTAGCACTTTCTTTCTGTTACCTTTATCTATTTGCCGCCATTTTAGCCCATTTACTGGTATTTTCAGCTTGTTCTTCACTTATTTGACCTTTTGGTGGCTCCTCTTGAAGAGATCTTATTTCTCAGCATTTAAAATTACATCATCTGCTGCTCTTTCGCAAATGAATTTCATCATGTCCAGTCTAGTTTTTTCATTCATTTAACCATACATCTTCCTTGACTCAAGATCCTGAATTTTTGTCCTTAATTCTTGAACAGTCTCATTTCTCTTTTTACGTTTTCCAGATGAATAAACTTTTGGTCCTCAAAGTTAAGATTAGTATCAGTTTTTTTATTTGTTTCTGCCTATGGCTGCTATATCTCTTTAGTTAGAATATTTCTCTCTGTGTATTTGATTATAGTCTAAGTCTGAATATTTTTATAAGTACATTTATTGCTGTAGCAATGAGTAAAATAAATTGTATTGCACTGCCTGTAGCATGTAGCACCATTTTGACCGTTAGTCCTCTTGCTGTACAAAAAGTAGCTTTGATGATTACTTAATGCAAGTACTTTGTAAGAGCTGTGGAATGGTTAGTATCTGTTTATATTTTTCTGATTAATTCAAGCTCGTCAATGCACATCCTGTGTTAAGGAAATATTTGCACTGAATTTACTGTGTGTTAAATATAAGCAGTGGATCTATTGGGGTAGTCTTTTTGGTAGAAATATGTCAAGGTGAACAAAACAGGAGATGGTGAAGGAACAGAGGGAAAAGATCAACATTTGCTTCTCATCAGCAATATAACTGGGTTGCAACATTCAGTGAAAATTATCTGTGACAGGAAGTTGTCAGAAATACATTTTTTGAAGAAACTTTATGTTTGTATAAGCATTTATTAAATTTAAAAAGTTGGATTTCATCTGTTAATACAAAAGATAATGTTTTGCATTGCAGGCATGATGAACCTGTCAAAGATGAAGAATCGGCCAATGATTCTTATTGGAGGATAACAGTATGTATAACTTAAACTTGAGATTCTTGAAAATAAAGCTAGTCAGTATTTCTTAACAGTACTGATTTAAATACATCTAAAAGATCGCTGTTACCTAAATGAAAGTTGACGAGCAAAGTCTTAGTGGACATTTGTATAAAATTGTCATAGGTGTTATTTACAAGAAGAGTAAATAGTTTCAATAGGAATGTGGTGAGACATTTAACAAATGTCATGACCACACATTAATAGGACCTTATAACACTACCATTATGATATTAGTATGCTTTTACGTAAATAACAGAAACCCTGTCTCTATGTTGCCACGTATAACCCTCTTACTAAAATTTAGTTTAGTTTCCAAATAAAATGCACTATGGAAGGATAGTCTTGTTTATAGGAAAAGATAATCAATAGAGTTATCCTTCTTACTGGATTTACCGTGTGTTGCGTCTAATGGATAAGTAAATTGGACTATTCACTTCTTTTCCTAAGATCTTACCCAGTGGCTAGATAGAAACACAGTATGAATAATAATATACTGAAGCTAGGACAACTCATTTCCAAGTTCATTTAGTGGTTTAAAACATGTACTTAATGGTCACCAACCTATCCTGGCAATGAAATAGTGAAGTATTGGAGAAGCAGAAATGTGAATTTTGCCTACTTTCTTGCTACTGTTTAGTTTGGCTCTTCAAATAAATTACCCCACTTAAACAATTTTGGGCTACATCTTTATATATTATGTTTTTAAAAAAGAAAAAGCCCAGTAGATAACTTCAAGGAAGGTAAAAAAAATTAGCCGGGGTGGGGGGGATAACCTTTAGAAAAGTACTTTCCATAATCAAGAAACTTAAATACTTAGACACTAAAGCACACACTTTTTAACTGAACATTTCACTTAAAGAAAACCTCTTTCTTGGTGGAACTTACTTTCAAAAGCTATTATTCTTTGAATTAGCCATCTAACAGGTTCTAGTAACTTGGCTTCACTCTGATTGAATTTTATGTTAGCAAACTATAACACTTTGGTATAGTTAAGAAAACATTTTTATTATTTACGCTAAAGCAATATAAATGGTGCCTCTTTATTTTAACTTGGCACTTCACTCTGATTGAATTTTGTGTAAGCAAACTATAACACTTTGCAATAGTTAAGAAAACATTTTTATTATTTACACTAAAGCAATTTAAATGGTGCCTCTTTATATTAACTTGGCATTTCATAAGTCTGTAAAACAGGACACTCGGATTAATCAAACACCAGGAAGGATCCCTATACAGATGTATGATTAGGATGAAATTACAGGGTGAGCCAGTTTCCATAAAGTTCAAGAATGATTATTAAAACACAGTTTAAATTAATGGTTCATGCTGTACAAAGGTAAAAATGGAAAAAAGTCTTATCTGGTGGCTGTAGGCTTGGGTGTGGCGAACAGCTATGACGGCTACACTACCCACACTACGGCCTGCAAGTTTCTTGCTGTATGGGCTCAATTTCTCTTCTTGGCTTCATTCAGTTTTACATACAGTAGCTCAACAACTCGCAGCTATGCTGTAAGCTGTTTGCAGTCTTCAACCGAGGCATTTTTATGGAAATTTACAGGCAAAGCTTCTGCTCCACAAAGGAGTTACATCAATCACTGCTGCCTACAGACTGTGTGACTTACTTCCCGCACTTGCTCGAGGTAGCACGCCAATTCGCCTTTCGCACCTTTTCCACTCCCCACAACCATTTTCATTTCAAACAAAAGCACACTGGCTTTTACATAACACCTATTTCTTACATTGTTCCTAAGCATGACCATTTCTTAAATTGTCAAATTTACATCAACATGAACAATTTATACACACAAATATTTTTAAATACAAAATGTTATCAAAACATTATTTAGACCCTTGGTATCCTTTGTAGAGGACTTGGGCAGGTTTGTCCCATCCTAGTACACATTATTTTGTTACTTCCATTCAGATATTCCATTTAGCTACATCTACAATAATTCCCAATGTTCTGCCTTTTGAGGTGTCCAGTGCGGGTTGCTCTCCACTTCCTGGGTGTATTGTATCGAGTTAGTTTTTTCAAATTTCCATGTGGGTTTATCAATGTATTTTGTAACTGATATTTCAGCACCAATGATAACTTTTGTGAGCCAATGTACACTCCTTGAAAAATGTTTCAGTACTACTATTGAGTGATTCAGTGGTAATTTGTTCTCATCAGTGGAAAAGATGGATGGGTCAGGTTTTGTATCAGTTTCCATCTGCCTGCCCAAAACGTTTTAAATTCCTTGGCATCAAACTTAGATAATTTCTTGTGTGTTGATCCATTCGAACAATGGTTCTCTATTTTTGTCTCTATTTATGTATCTCCGGGTTGTGTTTTGGAATTAAAATCTTAAACATATACGTGCTGTCTAGTTGCTGTGTGTAAGACTAGTGTCAGACACTTTCCGTCAGGTGATTTGTGGACTGATGTAATAACCAGGCCTTTGAGTTTTATCCTAATTACTTCTACATCACTAATTTTCTGACAGCTTAAGCCAGCATAATCCAAGAGCTGTTTCTTTTTTCATTTATTGTGGATGCACCTAACAATTAAGAGGAGTATTGATATTGCTTTATATTGCATAATCTTGCATGTAGCTGCTGAATTATCACCTAAATGCATTTCCTATAGAGCTATAATACTGATGGCATGCTCATCATCTAATTTGCTTTGGTAACTGCATTTGTCACTTGTTAATCCTACGTTAATTTGCATAATATGGACACCTTGCCTGATAATTTTTGACTGTAAGCTCTGAGAAGTGCTGGACCATCTTTTGTGTAGAGTTTTTGCTGGCTGCTCCTGCAGTCACACTGCCTTGGTGCACCATCTCGGGGGTTGTCTACATGCCACACAACAGTCTTTTTGGTGTCCAGTGTGAATGATTCACTGGTAAATATCCTGTCCCATACACTTTTGTTTGTAGACAATACTTCTGTGTTAGCTGAAAATAGAAACCCTGAGCCAGGAAGCAGTAGTCTCAGTACCTCAGAGAATTAGTTTCAGGTAAAGTATATGGATCTAACATATCTAAAATGCACATGGTTTAGTTTGGAAACCACACAAACACCCAAATGTACACACCCGCACTAGCTGCAAGGGGGGGGGGGGGGGGGGGCCAGAGTGATTGGAGAAGACAGTACATGGTCTGAATGAGAAAAGATTGGTGTGTACAGAAGAGAAAAGGTAAAGTGATACAGTGGGAAACAAATTAGCAGAGGTTTAGGTCAGGTGGATGGCACTAGATGTGCTGGAGAGACAATTTCCACCTGTGTAGTTCAGAGAAACTTGCACTGGAAGGGAATATCCAAATGGTATGTCTAGTGAAGCAGTTGTTGAAGTGGTGTACAGCCTCTTGGCAACTGGAATGTCAAGTCTGTGGTTTGCCACAGTTTGGTGCTAGACATTACTGTGAGTGAACAGTTGGTTACTTGTCATCCCTACATGGAAAATTGTAAGGTAATTGCAGCATAGCTGATTTTTAACAGGTTGCTTTTGCACATGATCGTGCCTTTTATATGGTGGGAGATGCCTGCAACTGGACTGCTGTAGGAGGTGGTGGGTGGATTTGTGGGACAGGTCTTGCACCTGGGTCACTCACAGGATTAGGGGCGGACAAGGATGTTCTCTAGATTGTGCGGGCAGTGGAACACTACTTTGCAGGAAGTGGGTAGTATCTTGAGTACAGTATACCCCATCTGAGATAGTCAAAGCCCCAGTGAAGAATGTGGTTGAGCTTTTCAAGGCCTGGGTGATTAGATGAGTGCTGACCATTGTCTGGTTAACAGGGTTACAGGTGTGAGATGAGGAGATGGCACGGGAGATCTATTTATGAATGAGACGGATAGGATACTGTGGCTCTGGTAGTGCTATTGCCATATTTAGACAACTCCTGCTTTCCACTGGGGATAGTGAGTCCACGTGCGACAAGGCTGTATGGAAGAGGCTTTTTGACATGGAATGGGTGACAGCTGTCAAAGTGGAGGGAGGTACTGTTGGTGGTTGGTCCACTTGACATGTGTTTATGGATATCGACGTCTAGTGATATGGCGCATTGAGTTGAGAATAATCGGGTTAAGATGATTTGGGAGTAGGTTTTTAGGTTATGGAAGAAGCAGTCTATACCATGAGTCCAGATCATGAAAATGTCTCAATTGCTCTGAATCAGACAAGGGGTTTTAGGTGTTGACTGGATAGGAAGGACTTCTGATGGCCGATAAAAAAGTTGGTATAGGATGGCACCATGCAAGTACCCATGGCAGTACTACAGATTTGTTTGTACAGGGATAATCGCTTAAAACCTGCACCACAAACATTGCACAAATGGAAAGTGCTATTGATGTGTGGTTTTCACACGATGGATTGGTAGTTGGGGGCTTATGCTAGTAACCAACCAACAGATTGTAGTGATATTAGAAAGTGCATTTTTTGTGCAAACATACACTTTTTTAAATGAAACTATGCCTATTGGTATTAACTAAAAGTAGGGTAAATTAGTCTATCAGGGGTGTTTGTTGCAGGAGTCTAGTGTGAGCCATTCACGAGATATCATATTTTGAAAAGTTCCCACGCCAACACTTGTACATTAGCTGAGGTAGCACACACCAAAGAACAGTCCAAGTCCATACACTAGTTATGTGGATTGTGACCAGTAATGAGACAATTGACCATCACAGGCTGTGTTCAAAATGACCACTGGCAGCAACAGTATATGCTCCCATTCTGGTATGGAAAGACTGCTGCACACATACCAGTATTTCAGCAGGGACAATCCGACAGGCTGCAGTAATACATCATTGCATATCATCAGATGTAGTTGGTATGCCCTTGTAGACAGTATTTCAGCTTTCCCCATAGAAAAAAAGTCTGCAGGCATGAAATTTGGCGAATGGGTCAACCGAGGTACAGGTCCTCTGCATCCAATCTAAAGATTTGTAAACAGTTTGTGAAGCCATGTTGTACTCCGTGCACTGTGGGTTGTACAGCCATCGTATTGGTACCACAAGTTGCTCCTAGTCTGCAGAGGAATCTCTTCTAGCATCCGTGGAAGATGATTTGTTAGGAGGCTGTGATACTTGTGCACATTCAGTGTTCTTTCTAAGAAAAATGGGCCTATGAGCTGATGGTTCACTGCCCCACACCACACGTTTACACTCCAAGGATGCTGACATTCCACCTGCCACAGCCAAAGAGAATTGTTAACAGACCAATTGTGCTTATTTCAGCACTTTACCAGGCCACGATTGTTAAAATTTCCTTCACCACTAAACAAGATACATGATACATCTGGAGTATCCTGTCTTAATGCCCATGTATGGAAGTTAACACAATTCTCTTGATCAATTCCATGCAGCTCTTTATAGAAAGGGATAAACCTATGTCAACGGAGAATGCATAGGACACTTGCCCGATTAATGCCATTTCCACATGCGATTGTGCAAGAGGTAACATGTGGATCAACTACTTGTTTCATCTGTTATGTTGCAAAGATATAGGCTATGACTTCCATATAACTGGTTGAAGAGGTTGATAAATGATTGCCGAGATGCTTGACATTTATTGGTATTTATTGCCACATATACTGTAGAAGAATGAACTGCATTCTTCGTACACTCTCCATACACCATGAGCATGTCACCTTTTTCTGCGTTGGTAAATCCCATCGTCCACTCACGACCTACTGATTGGACTGTCACGCACTTACTGACTTGCAAGTCACAATGAACTCGAGGAACACACACGCAAACACACTGCAAGGAAACAACATCATACCTAGCAACTACCCACACACACAAACACACTGTAAGCAAACAACATCATACCTAGCAACTACCCACACACACAAACACACTGTAAGCAAACAACATCATACCTAGTAACTACCCAGATTGAGTGGCACAAACTAGTATTGGTGTGGAAACTTTTAAAAATACTGTATCTCATTGACAACTTGTACTAGAATCCTGCAACAAACCCCACTGACATTCTGATTTACCATATTTTTAGTTTGTTAATGTCAGTAAGCACAGTTTCATTTAAAAAGTGTACATCTGCACAAGAAAGGATTTTTACAATCTGATGATTGGGTAACAATAATGAGTCCCTGACTACCAATCCATTCTGTCAAAGCCGCAAATAAATAGCACTTCATACTTGTGGTGCGAGCTTTAGGCATTTCACCCTGTGACTTGGTCTTCAAAAGTGAAATAATTGTGGGTCAGGATGTGATTGGGTAAGGGGATTAGGAAAGAGGTGATGGGTTTGGTATCAGGAGGATGTTTGGAAAGTGAGGCCATGGGCATGGGGGATGTTGCATCCATAGTAACCAGCAAGGAGTCATGTGGTAGCAAAACAGGAACTGCAGAAAGGCGGTGAAGGAAGTGAGCATTGTCTTCACTGTAGGATGGGAGGTTACAGACAATGGTTTGCATGTGATGTTCAGTGGGAGGATTGTACCCAGCCACAGTTGGACAAGTGGAGAGACCTGTGTAGTTGGGTTTGTGTAGTTTTTATGGGATGGACTTAAGGTCTTGGAGAGCTGCTGGAGTCTTGGAATTCTTGGATGTGATCATGGTTGTAAGGTTTGTATGCAGAGGTGTTAGAAAGTTGGTGAAGACTCTCAGCCACATAGTCACTATGATTCATGAACACTGTGATGAAGCTTTTATCTGTGGAAAGATGATAAGGCACGGATTAGTTTACAGGATATGGGAAGCTGTGTGTTACATAGGAGTGATGTTGGTCTCATTAGGGAGGATTTAGGAAAGGAAAGTAAGGCCGGGTTAGAAGTGACGAATTCCTGAAAGATAACCAAGAGATGACTGGCTGGAAGGGGAGGTTCAGGGTGGGAGGGAGGCTGGAACTGTTTTAAGCAAGGTTCTATGTGAGGTTTTTGTTGGCTGTTATTAGTGGGATGCATCATCATTTAAGACTGATTATGCCTTTCAGCGTTCAGCCTGGAGCGTAGTCTTGATCTATTTCTACAGTTTTTATACCCCTTCCCTTCCAACACACACACACATTAGCCACCAAGGAAGAGCCTACAGCTTTGATTCAACACCCCCCCCCCCCTTCCAGTCATACCCTCATACCTCCCTAATGCACATTGAAGAAATTTCCACTGCAGAGATTAGGTAAGGAAAGAAGGTCCTTTACAAGTCCAGCACACTTGAATTTAGGTTTTGGGCTAAAGGTGAGGCCTTTAGAAAGTACCAAGACTTCTGCAGGGCTAAGAGTTGTGGCAGAAAGGTTGACAACAGTTTTACAGGATTGGTGTTTAGGATGTATATATCTCATGGAGGATGGAGGAATTCGTTGCGATTGTGGAAGATGGAGTATTCAACAAAGCATAGTTAGGGAGGTATGAGGGTATGACTGGGGGGGGGGGGGGGTTTGAATCAAAGCTGTAGGCTCTTCCTTGGTGGCTAGTGTGTGTGTGTGTGTGTGTGTGTGTGTGTGTGTGTGTTGGAAGGGAAGGGGTATAAAAACTGTAGAAATAGATCAAGACTTCACGACAACTAGCAGGTTTAAATGGGTGGGTGTTGTAATAGATATGTGGAGGTGGAGGTGATGAGGCTTGCACAGGATAGATTAGTATTGAGAGCTGCAGCAAACCAATCTTCAGACTACCACAGCAACAACAAAAAGGTCATAAGATGGAAACAATTTTGCGTTGTAGTATCTCCCTCTGTTTCCACTCCATGTAGTTTTCACTTGTGGTAATGTGGCGTGTGTACAGAGATTTATCGGGTGTTATTATTTTTTATTGTACTGTATTAACAGGATTTATCAAGAGTGGTGATAACATCAATTTGTGACAATAAATCTTTGTCATGTGCAATCTATAATACTGTTGTTCCATTTGTAATAAACAATTTCTTTGATGCTGTTTTCCCAAATAAGCCTAAATTTTACTGTTATTCACATGGACAGAGGCAGAGTAAGACATGGGAGATAACTTCAGCTGATCTTCGAAGATCAGTTTCTTGAGACAGAGACAGTGTCATTATTATTATTGTTATTGTTATTGTTATTATTATTAGTATTATATTGAATTATTGTTAATTAATACCCCCTTAAGGAGAGCAGTAAAGCACCATCAATTTTGAAGGCTTTTTTTCTGTCTCTTTCGTTTGTCTTTCAAAAACTTCTCATATATTCATTGTGATTCTTCTTCCTCTCTTCTGTACCGTCCTTCCCCATTTTCTTCTCTTTCAATATCTGCTGAAATTTCTGTTTTCCAGTTTTTTACTCTGTATTTTTTCCTGTCTGTGATGTCTTCTGTGGAGATGTTTAGTTTCTTGAGGTCCTCCATGGTTTCGTATACCCAGTTGGTTTTCCCTTTATTAGTCATAACGATATAAAAAATATTCTTGGTAAGTCTGTTTTTGTGCATAATTTGTATGTGTCTCTAGAACCTTGTCCTTCTTTACCAGGTGTTGTTTTTAATCCTCTGTTTGTATTTGTACAGTTCTTTTGTCAATATGTTTATTCAGATCCCCTCTCTCTGAACTGGCCTGTAGATCTTTCCTTCTGTTTTTCCATCTCTTTGATTTTTGTTCTTCCCTTCATTGCTGTTGTTCTGAGGTGTACAAGGCCTGTGGTAACTACTGTACTACAGTGTCTTAATTTGGCATTGATGGAAAAACTTCTTTTGTTATAATTGTTCGATATAAGTCTGAATACCTTATGTAGTTTTGTGATTCTTTTTTCATTGGATGTTGAGTTCAGTCCCATTTTCTGTGTAATCTCTTCCAGGCACTGGAAACTTCCTTCATGTGATATCTTTCCATACTTTGTTACCAGTGGGTGTCTGTCTCTTTACATTGTGTCAATGTACAAGTTTTTTTCATGTGAGATTTGTAGTCCCGTTTTGACTGAGATTTGATAAAGAGTTTGTAGAGCTTTTTTGTCTTCTTTTCTGTTATTTGCTCTACAACATGGCATACATGACCTCGGCACTTGTTTCACCACACATGCCACCTGGATTCTTCCGCCAGACACCAGTTTCTCAGAACTCCGCAGGTGGGAACTAGCACTACAACGTGTCCTTGGTTCTCACCACCCACCTCCCCTTAATTTACGTTAATTTCTCCTGTCTCAGCATTTCTTCACTGTAATTACTCTTTGCTTCATTCTGTTTTAGCTTTCTACATCTTTCATTGTCTTTCCCGTCTATTTTCACTGCCCCCTCCCACAGCTGTTGCATACAATACACTTAGCTTCTCACTCTTATTAACTCATGTACAGTTTTAGTAGTAATATCTGTCTTGAATATTACCCTGTCTTCCACCTTTAAGCTCTCAGGTTTCTGAATCTTGCCCAATGCAGTCCCCAACAATTAGTCTTTCCTTCTCATCCTGTACAGTAAGTCACCCATGACCCACGGTTCTGGGTAACTTTCCCAAAATCTACTCCTTTTCTTAGATCTCTCCAGTCCTTTTCCTTCACCCTTCTTGCTTCCCCTGCAACCCTTGAGCCTGAAGAAGGAGTCACTGGCTCCAAACGCTTGCCTATCACAACAGTCTTTTATGTGTGTGTTCTGCCACTGCTTGGTGAGTAGATTTTTTATCTATCCAATTAAATAATTTTATAAAGAGTATCTGTGTGTGATGTTTTTATTGGTATACAACTTGTTATAAACAAAACTTATTTTTACCATTTAAGGGGAGTTGGAATGCCGGAAAATGGAAAAAATTCACATTTTCAGTTTTTAACCTTATAACTTAATTTGAAATTTTCTGCTTAAAATGGTGCAAAATTTGTTAAGAAATTCCAATTGGAAGTATTTTTATTTAATTTTTCAAAATTACATGTGCGCCCAGCAAAGTTACCCATCTTGTGATTTGTACACATTTAAATCTTCGCATTTCCGAAAACATTACATATAGAAGGCTGTGGATTTCACTCTTCAGTTGTAGAATCTTTGATCCTTCCATAGGTACCATTGTTTTTACGACTAGCTGTGTTTATTGTTCAGTTTTTGATCTGTGAGTGTTTGTTTTGAGCCTCGAGTTTAGTTTGTCGCTCATTTGGAGTTTGTTATCTGTCTTGTTTTGACTTTCAGTGGTGAGTGCGTAGTTTCTACGATGCCTAGGAGTGCATCATTATTTAAAAAGCGAAAGTTTCGCGGTAATAGATTTACAAATAACGTTTGTTCAAGTGATTCTGCTTCAGCACCTGTTGATGCTGGTGAAAGTTCTGACGTTTGTACAGCTGAGATGTGTGAAGGAGACACGCCCACCAGTGCATCAAAAAAGAAGTTATCAAACTGTGCAAGTGAAATTACAGATGAAGCTTCTAATGAACAATATGTTTTAGTCGACTTTCCTGTTTTTACTGAGTTTATGAAGAAATGTTTGTGTTGTAATCTTTGTGGAGGTTCTTTTGATATGAACATAACAAAATCTATAGGACTTTCCTGCAAAATTGCTATAGTTTGTGCCAGTTGTGAAAATGAGACCTGTTTTTGGAGCTCTAAAACATGCAGTAGCAATTTGTTTGAGAGTAATATCAGGCTAATGTATGCAATGAGAGCAATTGGTAAAGGACATACTGCTGCTCAAACATTTTGTGCCATAATGAATCTTCCACCTCCACCTGCTAAAATTGACAATTACACTGAAGTGATAGGAGATGCTGTTCAGTCTGTAGCAGATTTATCAATGAAAGCTGCTGCCAGTGAAGCAAAATATATAAATGAAGGAAACCCAGATATCCCTGTTGCTTTTGATGGAACCTGGCAGAAAAGGGGTCACACATCCAAAAATGCTGTTGCTACTGTTACTAGTGTGGACAGCGGTAAAGTTTTGGACTATGAAGTGCTCACTAAACATTGTTACCATTGTGCATCTGGTAAGATAGAAGCAGCTCACATATGTAGCAAGAATTATGAAGGTACGAGTGGAGGCATGGAGGCTGCCGCTGCTGTGAAAATGTTTAGCAGATCAGAAAAAGAACGGGGAGTATTTTACACAAAATTCCTTGGAGATGGGGACTCCAAGGCATACAAAAGTGTTACAGAATCCATGCCATATGTCAATAAGACAATAACTAAACTAGAATGTGTCGGTCATGTTCAGAAACGAATGGGCACTCGTCTAAGGAAACTGAAACAGAATCTGAAGGACAAAATTTTGTCAGATGGTAAAACCATTAGAGGTCGCCTGTCAGATAAAATTATAAATGAATTACAACAATACTATGGTATGGCAATAAGAAATAATGCAAATAATTTGCAGGAAATGAGACAAGCTGTATGGGCCACATATTTACATCGATCATCAACTGATGATAATCCTCAACATTTTGCTTGTCCAGATGGTCCTCAGTCATGGTGCAATTATAGAAAATCTCAAGCTACTGGGGATCCTTATCACCATAAAAATTATATTCCATTGGCTGTTATGGAAGTAATTAAACCAATATATAGAGACTTGGGGCATCCTGATCTTCTGCGAAAATGTCTTCATGGTTGTACCCAGAATCAAAACGAGTCGTTCAACAACCTCATTTGGACTCGTGTACCTAAGAATGTATTTGTTGGGATAAAAACATTGAAATGGGGAGTCAGTGATGCTGTTATTTCATTCAATGATGGTCATATGGGTAGGCTAAAGGTCATGGCAAGGCTCGGCATTGCTCCTGGTATCAACACCATCAGAGGTCTTCAGCTTCTGGACAGCGTGCGAGTAAGGAAGGCTCAGTATGCAGCTGAATTTAATACAAAAAAAGCAAGGGCAGCAAGGAGAAGAAAGCTTCTAGGTGAAGAAGAAGAACTAGAAGATGACCCTGATTACTCTGCTGGACACTTTTGATAATAGAATAAAAGGTATTTGTGAATTTTCATAATAAATTACTTTAATCGCATTTTCTGGCATTTGACATTTTTAGTGTTACATGTACCTTTATCTCATAAACCACTCAACCAACAACATTCAAATTTTCAGAAATGCTGCAAAACAGTTCAAAGAGGCCACTGAACTAGAATCATGACAAGAACTGGCTTATTCTCTGAACTAGGGAAGTTTATGTTATACTTTTTCCAATAAAAAATGGCTTAATGGTAAAAAATTCATAAATACTATACCAACAAAAAGAAAACATTGGTTCTAGTTCAGTGGGCTCACAATATATGCTGAAAACCTCTGCCAGAATTTCAAAGTTCTGAAGATAATAGTTCCAAAGAAAAAGGTACACAAAGTTAGCAAATTTAACATTGGCGAGATAGGGCATTCCAACTCCCCTTAATATGTTTCCAGATATTTACCAGTGGTAAAGATGAAATTGGGTTGATTGTGCTTGGTTCTGACAAGACACAGAATCCACTTGATTACCCAAATATGAGTGTGGAATTCCTCTTGCACTGCCTACATGGCAGATGATATCCTTTGTGGAGAAATCTTTACATGAAAGTGAAATAAAAACAGATTGGATAGATGGTGTTTTTGTTGGCATGCAAGTCTTGAAAGATGAGCTAGAGTAAGTATTTAAAGCTGTCTGTTTCATGACATTCCTGGAACATGTTCCAGAATGTGTGTTACACAAATCACAGTGACGTAGTTGTGACTTTATAAACTTGAATCAATATGTTTTTGTAATGAAAAAGAAACAGAAGGCACAATACCTGCAGAAATAGGAAATTTTTTTGTGTGATTTTGCTGTATGAATGTTTTTTACAGTTTTTCAGCTCAATAATTAAGGAGGTATTGACACAAGGCTTTGCCAAAAATCCATCTGTCACCTACAATTCCAGCCCTGTCACTGGCATTCCCTACCCCACAATATGACTGGGCCACCATGAAAGCAGCCACATCATTGTCAAATTCACTGAAACTACTGCATAACAATTTGCATGAGTATGGCTGCTGTTGTGGTCTTCAGTTTGGTTTAAGCACTGCGTCAATACCTTCTCTTCATAGCACTCGGAGGTCGCGATCTGCGACTGTTTTTACAAATGGCAAGAGAACTTTTCCTCTAGTTGCTTGTTTTTCAGTGAAAGATGCAAATATTTTAGAATGTAGTGCCTTATGTATATCTGTTAGAATAGCCACAAGGTCTGAAAGTTATTTTCAAATGATTGAGCTCTTCTACAGAGTATTGAAATTCTCAGATTCTTCCAACCTGGTCCACCAATGTCTTACATACTCCTCTTCCTCCATGGATTGTTTCCAGTATTTGGAGATGAAACATTAGGCAGCAAAACGTGCCTTATAACCAAAATCTAATGAACATATAATTAAATTAACCAAAGATGTAATGTTGCACTCTCAGGTAAGACTGATCTTGAATGCAAAGCCAAAGTGGAAATTAAATGTACGCTGCAACATTCATCTCACTTTAAGTTATTGAAATTATTCACAGTGCCATAGGGAGAACTGAGTTTATGTGTTTTATAGAGTCAGATACACGCTGTGGCACAGGGTGCTGTCCATTATTCTCCTGACTATGATGTGCAGGAATGGTAGTCTTCCTTCTTCTTTGGTCTCCATAGTGAATTTGATTTTGTGGCGTGTGGAGTTCAGATGTACAAAGAAGTCAAGAAGTTTGTCTCTTCCATGAGGCCAGATGACAAGTGTGTTATCCACATAACAGAAGAAGAAGAAGAAGAAGAAGAAGAAGAAGATGGATTTCCACTTGGATGACATCAGCGCCTCTTCCTCGAAGTGCACCGTAAACATATTCACAATCTCTGGTCAGAGTGGGCTGCCTATTGCGACTCCATCTGTTTGCGGGAGGGGGGTGTGCCACGAGTCAGTGAAGTGGGAAAGTTGACCAAGTAATTTGCGTGATGTGTCATACCTCGACCGATATTGAGAACAGAATAAATAATTCAGAGGCATTACTTTTCAGCACTCCCATGCATATTCTGTATGCAAGAAAAAGCTTATGGAGCAGGTTTCTCATTCAGAAATTCTATTTCAGTGTTGGTTGTTTACACGAAGTCCGTGTTAAGCATAATGGAAGAAAGAGAAATGTTTATCAGCATTCCAGATTTGGCAGTGGCAGGCTCATGGTCTGCTGAGGCTCTGGTTTATTGTTTCACTATATTGCTGCTTGCATTGCTCAGAATCTCATTTTGTGCGAACATAGAATTGGTAGGTTCAGGAGGGCCATGCTAAATGCCTTGCAGGGCCTCAGTAGTGCCACCCAACTAGCACCTGAGAGGGCAGACAAGTGTTCACTCATGCGTACGTGATCCTGCAGTGAAGTTGTGTACATTTAGTCAGGAAGTGGGCTTGTATACAGTGAGACAAGTATCCACACAGACAATGTGATGGCATCTGGAGCAGCACAGACTGTCAAGCCCTTAATGAAGCTCTAGAGAGAGGTGAACTGACAGCGGTGCAACTGACAACAATGCCAGACACAGGAATGGCACTGTGTCATCGTATCAGATGAGTCTCGGTTCTGCAACATCGTCACAATTGATGTACTTGTGTGTGGAGGCTCTGATGCCAACAGACCTGGCCAGATTGTACCTGTCATTCACATGCGGGTCCAGCATGTGATGTTATGGTGTGGGGTGCAACTGGATACATGTCACAACCTCTGGTTCACATAGCCAGTAATTTGGACAGCAGCCATTGCATTTGTGTTTTGTTAAGGCCTATTGCTGTGCCCTATTCTCAAGGGCTCCGTGATGTTATCTTTTAACAAGATAATGCAAGACTACACATCACCTGAGCTGTACTGAGCTACCTCGATACAGAGAGTGTTCCACTGTTGCGTATCCAGCATTTTCTTCAAATCTGTCACCTGTGTAGAACGTCTGTTCACTGGATGCCAAGAGATGGCTATGCCACCAGTCGCCAGCCACCAGTCGCCAGCCACTACAGTTGATGAACTCTGACATATGGCATACAGTTGAGTAGCATGAAATGATGTACCCATGGCTGTAATCCAACCTCGATTTGATATCCAGTGTGATGAGAGCTGTTCTGCTGTTCCAGTTTCAATACTGAAATTCATATATTATTTTTATGCTATCCTAACCAGATTGGACTGTGGTGTCATACAGCATAAAATATCTTACAACATGTTGAATCAGTGATGAGAAGTGTAGAACAGCCAGCAGGGGAAAGATGTTGGCAATGAGACAGCTTTTATGTAGAACAGCAGTACAGTGTTTCACAGTGCATAATGCTTCCGCAGATTGAGAACAAAATGTGTGGTTTGCTTTCATCCATTTTCACAAACATAGCCTTGAAAAATAATGTTGACATTACTGTGCATTCACTCTGAGGCATATTGCACTCTGAGAATGTTCATCGAATTCAGTTACTTTGTATTATATTTCAGTAACAGTGACATAATAGCAAATTGGACTGTATGAGTTTTTATGGATTTTTTTTTCCAGAGACACCCTACCATTTCTTCAGATTTATTTAATTTGGGTATTAATTCTTTCCAGCATATATGCTGTACACAAAATGTTGAACATAAAATGTAGCTATCTGCTGATTTAACATCTTGCTGAGTATACCAGTACAATGTTTTGTTGTAACAAATAGTTCAATGTATTTTACACACTTATAAACTTATTTATACAGTTATAGTAATTTATACCATTACATTAATGTTGTACCTTAATGTTCTGGAAGATGATATTATAAGGAGCCTCATACTTTTCCTGGATGATAGAGTTGTCTATAATGAATTATTGCCTGAAAAAAATCTGCACAAATTTGAGTCAGATCATAACATTTCAAATTGGTCCAAAGATAGGCAACTGAGTTTAAGTTTACAGAAATGTAAATTGGAGCACATCACAAAACAAATAAAAGACAGTATTGTATGACTACATTATCAAATAATCACAGTTTTAATTGGTCAACTCATACAAATATCTGGATGAAATGAAATGGTGACATAGACTCACTTGTAGGCAAAGCAGAATGCAGACTTCAATTCATTGGTAAGATACTGGAAAATGTAATCAGTCTATAGAGGACATTGCTTACAAAATACTTGTGTGGCCCATTCTAGAATATTGCTTAAGTATGACCCATAACAAATAAGGCTAATGGCAGACATTGAATGTATACAAAATAGTGTAGCATGATTGATCATAGATTTATTTGATGCATGGGAGAGCATCAAGAAGCTACTAAAAATTGGAAATGCCAGACAAGTGAAGATAGACGCCAAATATATGACAAAACCCAACTTATGAAATTTCAGGAACCTGTATTAAGTGAGGTATTTAGGGATTATACAATAACCGCATATGTATCACTCCTATAGGGACCATGAAGGCAAGATTAATTACAGCATGCACAGAACCATTTAAAGAATCATTCTTCCCACACTCCACATGAGCATTGAATGGGGAAAAACCATAATGTGTGGTACAACAATGTACTTTGTCGTACAACCCACAGTGGTTTATACAGTGTGCATGGAGACATGGAATCAGTTGACAGTAGCTGGGTAATGGTTCATATTGATTCCCATTTCCCTGTTGCAGTAGGTGATCTCATGCCTCTAATTATTTTTTCATTGCTATCTTAACTTGCATTCTTCAATTCAGTTTATTAACCCTTCTTATCTCTTTGTATTAGGGCAAATGTACAGTTAACTTTTAAGGAATTTGTATTTTCAATTTATCAACTGGAGGTTTGTTTCATATGCAGCAGCAATGTTACAAATTATTTGTTTCAGTTTCTTTAGAATAATTTGCTGTTTCACAGGTGCCTTGAAGAAAATAAAAGATCTCGAAAGTGTCTTAATGACAACCGATGGCCTCATGTTGACAAGACAGCTGGTTGCCTTGCAGAGGGCAGGGCTTGACGGTCTGAACATCAGCTTAGACACCCTGCAGTCCCAACGCTACAACCAGATCACGAGGAGGAAAGGCTGGGAGCGTGTCATGGCTGGCATAGATCTAGCCTTGCAACTTGAATACGACCCTGTGAAGGTATTACTAGTGCAGCTGTCATCGCATGCAGACTTTCATAAGCAAAAGATATAAATCTGTTGTTAAGAATATCAATACAAGAATCACCATTTTAAAGCAGTACGCCCTCACCCTCGCCCCCATCACCGCTCCCACCCTCACCCCTGTCTCCACACTGCAGCTGTAAGTGAAGGAAGGTATATTAAGACAGAAGAAGTAAATTTTAGCTGACGATGCTAACAGTTTCATAGTTTATACAACATAAAAAAGTATGCCTTGCAAGTTTACCAATTAAATATCTTATATTTTCCTCCCAAGAGAGTCTTATGAGACTCAAGATCTTTACAGTTTCTCTTTTTTTCTTTTGTGTCTTTAGTTTAAAATAAGTTTCCTCTATTGTGGTGTTGTTTTGAAAAAATACTCGATTGTTTGGAAAAATTATTCTTAATTCTGTAGTCACACTTTTGTTGTGTCTAAGTACTACTGGTTTCAGTAGCAAGTACCAGCATCAGTTCATCTTATTATCAAAAATTTCTTTGCAAAATAAAAGCTGACCACTGTGGCCAAGCGGTTCTAGGTACTTCAGTCTGGAACCGTGCTGCTGCTACGGTCGCGGGTTCGTAGCCTGCCTTAGGCAGGGATGTCCTTAGGTTAGTTAGGTTTAAGTAGTTCTAAGTCTGGGGGACTGATGACCTCAGAAGTTAAGTCCCATACTGCTTAGAGCCATTTGAACCATTTTGCAAAATAAAAAGCTTCTGTACAACTGCAAACTGGACATACCATTTTCAGGGTGCAGTTCACATCTATTGAAAGCACAACAGTGACCTTTACTTTTAGTAGATAAGACACCTACTGGGGTAAGTGACTTGATGAGTGCACACAAGAAGTTGTCATTTATTCCATATGTAGCTACCATGCAGACTCATATTTTGTATTAGTTTGTCCTTACTCTTCCAAAAGGTTAAACCTTGTCTGTGCAGCCACAGCTTCCTCTCTTCAGCAGTTGTCTTCATCTCCATGTGTGAAGAAAATCCCATTCATTGATCATATTGTTTAAGTAGGATGTTCTCAGTCATCCCCTTGTTTTCTTACCTACGATCTTGCCTTCAGAAATGTTTTTTAAAAGATTATTGTCTCCAGTTAAGTGTCCAGTGTATTTTGCTTTGCCCTGGCCTATAACTTTCAGTGGTTCTTTCTTCTCTCCTATTTCCTTTAATTTTTCTGTCAATGCAGCTAGTTCTTGTACTTCTCCTCCAGAACCACATTTCAGCAGGTTTGAGGTGAGCTTCCTTTGGCTTTTCTAATGTACAGATTTTGCATCTGTGTGTCAGAACACTCCACACAAAGGTCTTTACAAATATTTTCTTAATGTGGAAGCTGATATGTTTATTCAGTTGCAGCTTCTTCTTATTTTGGAAGGAACTCTTCACCTGTGCTTTTCTTTTCTTGAATGCCTTGAAATATTGATAGTTTTCTTGCAAAATGCTACTGAGATAGTGAATTTCAGTTCCTTTCTTGAGTTGCTCATTGCCTGTTCTTGTGTCAGTCCTACCTCCACCTCCTTTCTTGTCTGTAGCCATAACTTTTGTCTTCTTTGTATTCATTTTTAGCTTTAGTTTTACCACTTCTTGATTTAAGGCCTGAAACATTTTATTTAGTTCCTACTCTGATTTACTATTGCGATGTCGTCAATCTGCAGTGTATATGCATGCAATTAAGTTTCCATATCGACATCATGCTCCAAAAACCACTTAACTATGTGTGGCAGGGGGTACGTCTCATGCCACCAACTGATCCCCTCTGCCTTGTTCCACTTGTGAACAGTGCTTGGGAAGAGTGACTGTCAGTACGCTTCTGTATTATCTCTAACTTCTCAAATTTTCTTCTCATGATCATTTCGTGAATTGTATATGAGAGAAACTATTATGTTGTCAGACTCTTCTTGGAAACTACTCTCTCGAAATTTGGGTAGTAAATCTTTCCGTGATGCACAACTGCTCTCTTATTGCATCTACCGCTGGAGTTTCTGAGCATATCTGTAATGATGTCACAGCGACTAAATGATCCTGTGACAAAACACTCCGCACTTCATTGGATCTTCTTTCTCTCTTCTGTCAGTCCTACTGGGTAAGGACACAGGTAATTTACATTCACTTAAGATTCTTCCTGTGAATCTTAGTCTGGCATCTGCTTTCCTATTGCTGTTTTATGTGGTCATTCCACTTTAAGGTTGCTCTGGATAGTTACTTCTAGATATTTTATGGTAGATTCTGTTTCCAGCAATTTGTCATTAATAGTGTAGTTGTACAGTATTGGCAGTATTGGATTTCTTTTCCTGTGTGTGTGTGTGTGTGTGTGTGATATGTTACATTTATTTATGTGCAGGGTCATCTGCCAGAGCCTCCATCATTCACCAATCCTCTGCAGGTCATTGTGCAAATTGATACTGTCTTCTGTTGTTGCTACTTTCTGATGGACAAGTGTAGTACCTGTGAACAATATTAAGGAGCCTCTGACACTTTCTACTGGATCATTTATATACATTGTAAATGTAATGGTCCTATCGCATTTCCTTGGAGTATTCCAGAAATTACCTTTTGATTCTTGTCATCTTTTCTTTGTTGTTGTTATTACTTCCTTGATGAACATATTAAGGAAGTAAGGTGATAGAAGGCACCCGTCTCTCACTGCCCTTCTGGTTTTCCTTCTTTCATATCCGGTTCAGTACTCTGACTTTTGTATATACTCAAAATTAATCATCTGTCCTTCCACTTTGGACATTACTTTAAGGAATGATGATATAATGGTAATCTGTTTATTAAACAATATTTTAAAGATACACTATGCTTTCTGATCATATAGTGGCTTGATGATGGAATTTGATACTGAAATTAGTAATCATTAGACAAAATAAAAGTGAAGCTATAATAAAAGAAAGTAATATTTTGGATCATGTCAGTTGTTGTTCCAAACAACAGCACGTCAGGAATAGGTTCAAATGGCTCTGAGCACTATGCGACTTAACTTCTGAGGTCATCAGTCGCCTAGAACTTAGAACTAATTAAACCTAACTAACCTAAGGACATCACACACATCCATGCCCGAGGCAGGATTCGAACCTGCGAACGTAGCGGTCATTCGGTTCCAGACTGTAGTGCCTAGAACCACACGGCCACTCCGGCTGTCCAGGAATAGGTACTAAATTATTTGTCCGCTGATGACCTCACAGCTTAGAACACTAAAACACAAATGTTAATTGTTTGTTATGTGCCCTGGTGGAGTTTACAACTGTTTACAGTTCACGATTGGCTGTTGGAGATTGGGCGTTAATCACATAGTGTATTTAGTGCACAGTGCAGAAAAAGGCAGTGTCCAGAAAAGTAAACAAGTGTAAAGGCAAAAGTTTCATGACAGGATGTTGTGTCACCATACTTGGAAGACAATTATAGCCAAAGACAGAAATTTAGAAGAAACTGCGGAGACCTAGTCGAGGATTCTTAGTAGATAATTGTTAGCACAGTAGAATTTACAAAGAGACAATGTCAGTTCGTGTGAGGGAAGGTTGATTGGTAAGTACCTATCAGCTTTCTCATAAAACTCACAATTTGAAGAATACACATCAAGGAAAAGGTAGAAGTCCAACAGTGTCAAATCTAGACAATAATATGGATCATCCAACAGTTTTGCAAAATCCCCAGTTGTACTTACTTTACTTACTTACTTACTAACTTACTCAGATTTGCTGTGTACCATACAAGGAACTGGTTTCCACTAGTTCACTCGATCAGCTGCCACGTTCTCACCTTCCTCCAAGTTTGTGTCCATGCATTGAAGATTCATTGCAAAAGTTCCAAGTGTTAAAAGGTCTTCCTGTACATCTGTATCTGTCCATTGATTTCCACAACAGTGTTGATTTTGGGATTCTTCCACCTTACATGCGTAGAACATAACCTGCAATCTTCAGTCTTCTTTCAACAATAATTTTGTGCAGGCTGTCTAGACGTCGTATTCTCAGCACTTCATCGTTTGTAACTTGGTTGGGTTAACATCTTCAGAATTCATCTCTAGCATTGTTGGTGAAAAATATGGAGACTGTGTGCTGATTTTACTGACATTTTTCAAGTCTCACACATATAAACGATAAAGGAGTACAGTCAAAGCTTTGTTGACATATTACAGACCTAATTGCCATATGGACTGATTTTCCAGTTCTGCTGGTGATTTCTGCATCTGTGACCTCATTATTACATATAAAGCTACCGAGATATGGAAATCTGTCAACATCTTGTAGTATCTTCTATTGCACTGTAATCGGGGAAGAGACGAGTAATTTCCACTTACTTTGCACATTCTGTTTGCCTTATCTCTATTAATTTTCAGCCGTACACAATAGGGCATTTAATGAGAAAGCAGATAAAAATTAACTTGATGCCTTCCAAGGAGATGGTCTCTACTAAGTCTCTACTCCTTCAAGTCTGACTATGGAAGTGTAGACCAGACATGGTTTAAATTCAGAGAAATAGTATCGACATCAATTATGAGATATATACCAAATAAATTGAAAGGATACCAAATAAATTAAAAGGGTGGTGCACAAAATATGTCAAAACTCAGCTGCGGAAGCAATGAAAAAAAGCATGTCAAAATTTAAAAGAATGCAAAATCTCCAAGATTAGCGATGTTTTACTGAAGTTCGAAACTTAGGGTGGGTTTCAGTGCAAGATGTGTTTAATAGTTCCCATAGTGAAACTTCGTTTTGAAATCTGGAAGAAAATCCAAAGAGGTTCTGGTTGCATGTGTAGTACACCAATGGCAAGACACAACCAATACCTTCACTGCGCAATAGCTGTGGTAATGTTACTGATGACAGTGCTACTAAAGCAGGGTTACTAAACACGGATTTCTGAAATTTCTTCACCAAAGACAACAAAGTAAATATAGCAGTATTCAAATCAAGAACAACTGCAACTGTGAGTAACTTAGTAGTAGCTCTCCTCAGTGTAATAAAGCAGTTATGTTTCTTTCAGAGAATGCTGATACAATAGCTCCATTAGAAATCATATATAGCCGCTCATTTGATAAAGATCCATACCTAGAGACTGAAAAGTTGCTCAGGTCACACCAATGCTCAAGAAAGAAAAGAGGAGTAATCTACTAAATAACGGACTCATATCACTAATGTTGATTTGCATTAGGATTTTGGAACATATATTGTGTTTGAATATTATGAATTATCTCAAAGATAATGATTCATTGATAAATAGCCAAGATAGATTCAGAAATATCGACCTTTTAAAACACAGCTAGCTCTTTAGCCACACAAAGTAATAAGTGCTGTCGACTGGGGATCTCAAATTGATTCCATATTTGTAGATTTCCAGAAGACTTTTTGAAACAGTTCCTCACAAGCATTTTCTAATCATATGGCGTATTGTCTCAGTTGTGCAACTGGATGTGTGGTTTCCTGTCAGAAAGGTCACAGTTCATAGTAATTGATGGAAAATCGTCAAGTAAAACAGAAGTGATATCTGACATTCCTCAAGGAAGTGTTATAGACCACCTGCTGTTGCCGATCTACATTAAGAATTTAAGAGAGAATCGGAGCAGTCCTCTTAGATGATGCTATCATTTACAGTCTTGCAAATCATTTACTGTCTTGTAAAGTGATCAGATGATCAAAATGAACTGCAAAATGATTTAGGCTACCTATCCATATGATGCAAAAAGTGGTAACTGACCTTAAATAATAAAAATTGTTATGTCATCCGCATGAGTAGTTAAAGGCATCTACTAAATTTGGTTACATGATAATTCACGCAGATCTAAAGGCTGTGAAGTCTACTGAATACTTAGGAATTACATTTACAAATAAGTTAAATTGGAGTGCTCACATAGATAATGTGGTGGGAAAGCAAACAAAAGACTGTGATTTAATAGTAAAACATTTAGAAGATTAGGATTACTAAAGAGACTATCTACAACTATACTTGTCTGTCCTCTTTTGGAGTATTCTGCATGGTGTGGGATCCTTACCAGGTAGGACTGACAGAGGACATCATTTAAAAGTTCAAAGAAGGGCAGCTCATTTTGTATTATTGGGAAACAGGAAAGTGCATGCCACAGATATCGCATGTGAATTGGGGTGGCAGTCATTAAAGCAAAAGCATTTTGCTGGAGCAGGTTCTTAAAATTTCAGTCATCAACATTCTCCCCCGAATATGAAAATATTTTGTTAGAGCCCTCTTACATAGGGAGAAATGATCATTGTAATAAAATAAGAGAAATCAAGGCTTGTACGGAAATATTGAAGTGTTTGTTTTTCCTCAAATGCTGTAGGGGAGTGTAATGGTAGATAAATAGGTTGAGGGTGGTTCTCTGAACCCTCTGCCAGCATTTAATTGTGAATTACAGACTAGTCATGCAGATATAGATAATGTAGATAGGCTTTCAATATTATGCACTGATTCTCTAATTTTATACATTGCTCAAATACTTTCGTGGCGCTTTAAAATAACACTTTACCAGTCTTCTTAATATGTATTTAGATAGCCAGGTTGATAAGATGTTACAACAATACTCTCTTATTACTCCCCAGTTTTGGGTTTTATTAATGAACAAAATCACCGCAGTGTTCCATAACAATTATGGGCTGAAGTTTCCTGCTGATGGAACCAATATGATTTTCTGTGTTTCTGAGCATACAGGTTGTGTACGCTGTTTGGAGTCTGGTGTATGCTGAATCAAATGTTTTTATTGTTGTGATCTTCCATCTGAAGATTGGTTTCATGGAGTTTCCCATGCTAGCCTATCCTGTGTGACCCTCTTCACCTCTGCATAACTACTGCAGTGTACAATAACTTGAACTTGCTTACTGCAGTCAGTTTTTGGTCTCCTGCAGTTGTTACCCCCATTATATTCACAGATGACCACATATTGTGGAAATTGCATATTGTAATGTAGGTTGCAATAATAACGTACGGAAAGTTTCTGTTGAAAATTACGAATTATTTAGGAATAAAGGAGATGGCTCACCAAAAGGCAGAAGCACTGTCTCATCGATAGGCACATGAACAAAAGGTATGTAGGATGAGATTTTCACTGTGCAGTGGAGTGTGCACTGATATGAAACTTCGTGGCAGATTAAAACTGTGTGCCGGACCAAGAGTCAAACTTGGGACCTTTGCCTTTCGTGGGCAAGTGCTCTACCATCTGAGCTATCCATGCACGACTCACGACCCGTCCTCACAGCTTTACTTCCACCAGTACCTCATCTTCTACCTTCCAAACTAAAAGGTACGTTGCTTGGTGAGCTTCCAGAATGCACTTTCTTTTTATAGCTGTAGGGAAAACATGCGCGCGCGCACACACACACACACACACACACACACACACACACACACACACACACACACACACACATGCGTGCGCATGTCTCCTTATGTTGTGGTCGCTCAACTGCCAGCTCTTTACTGGCCCACGGTGAGTGTTCTGGAGTGAGGTGGGGCTTTAGAGTGGGGTAGGATGGGGTGGGTTGAGGCAATGTGAGAGATGGAGAGAGATGGGAGGGGTTTGGAGGGAAGCATTTAGTGGCTTGTGGGAGAGTGGGGAGCCATCTGTGGGCTAGCTAGGGGTGCAGGTAGAGGGGTCAGGCGACAGACAGCTGGGCACTCATAGACTAGGGTGTGACGTGAGATAACAGCACACAACTAGCTGATTTTGGGGGGGGGGGGAGAGGGGGGGGAGTGGCGTGTGTGTGGGGGGGGGGAGGCAGGGGGGCTGGGAGTTAACTTGGATTTAGGCCAGGAAGCAAAGGATGTGCTGTATGGCTACGAAAGTTGAGTATTCTTAAATAAGATCAGCTGGTGCCAATGTATTGGAAAGTAACTGGCACACAAAGTGCAATTGTGGCTCCTTTTTCTTTGTGAAAGAAGAAAAGAGAGAGAAATCGTCTCATTAGCGAAACAATGGCAAGAGACTACTATTTCTTGTTACTTACACTGCTGCTTTCTTTGATAATGATCAACAAGAACCAAACTGTGTATGAGAGAACATGTTCTGAACGAGAGTTTGTTTCATTTGTATAACATTTTATTCCATCATAGATGCTGCACTTACAGTTTCATATATGCATTGCAGCAGCAGACACAATAAAAGTAGCAATCAGCAGTGCTTAGTTTGTTGAATGGGTGAAAAATATGCCACTGTCCCAGTTCCACATATCCCCAAAATTTGATTCTGCCAAATTCTGTACTGTCTGAAATCGAATGTTTAATCCAAAGATGAAAGTGAACAAGTTTGATGCAGTATTGCTAATATTGTTTATTACTCATCTTGCTGAATGAAGTGCATACCGTGTCCTTTCTGAAAGGTTTGCAGAAGTAATGCACATACACACACACACACACACACACACACACACATGCGCGCAAATGCAGATCACACATACATGACCACTGTCTCTGGCTGCTAGGGCCAGACTGGGAGCAACTGTGCATCATGGGAGAAACAACGGTCATGTGTGTGTGTGTGTGTGTGTGTGTGTGTGTGTGTGTGTGTGTGTGTTTTGTCCACTTTGGAAGAAGACTTTCTGATTGAAAGCTTACGTGTTTAGTAGTCTTTTTGTTGTGCTTGTCTGTGACCTAACATCTCCTGTATACTGTGAATAGCAATGTATCTTTTTTATAATATGGTCATTATTCCAGCCTAGATTTTCTATTGTTTGTTTCCTTTTAAGACCTTATAAAGACAGTTACTGACAATTTCTTTTTTCTTATTGGAGAAAAGTAAAACCATATGGGGGCCAGAATTAGATTGTAAATGAATATGGAATAGAGTATTTTTATTCTCCCTGTATGCAGTGTCACACTTCATTTCTGGCAGCACCACCTTCTCAACACATGATTGTCCCCAACCACCTCACCATAGTCTTCAAGTTATATCCTATAGCACTTCTGTGTGGACAAATAGATGAAAGATGTAGTTTAAAACAGTATAACTAAACTTAAAAGTCAAACTGCCCTTTTATAGAGACTGCCATCATTATTTAAACATACTAAACAATATCAAAACAGTCAAAAGAAATTTTTTTTCAAAAGAGCAGAAAATTGTAGTGAAATTCATGAAAGGATTGTTTTAAATTGTTATATCTTAAATCAATAAGTATGTCAGCATTTCCCAGGATTTTCTGGCTTAATTAAGACTAGGTCATGCCACCACAGTGGTCAGACAGTGGACTTGCCTTCGAGAGGACAACGGACCCGAGTCCCATCGGGCCACCAAAATTTGGCTTTTCCTCGATTTCCCTAAATGATTTAAGACAAATTCTGGGATGGTTCCTTTAAAAAAGATGACATTCGGCTGAGAAAGGTAATTTCTGTGGCAGGTCTGATGACACAGTGCTGGTGGAAGCACGAGTATTTCAGAGCACACCATTCATTGCACATTGTTAAACATAGGGCTCTGCTGCAGACAACCCCTGTATGTTCCCATGTTGACAACACTGTTGAATTACAATTTCTGTGGCTCAGGAGCATTGAGATTGGGCAGTGAATCAATAGAAATGTGTCATCTGGTTGAATCATTCATGTTTCGCATTACACCTGCTTGGCGGTTTTGTGCACATACACTGTCAACAGAGTGAATTGGTGCTTGAAAGGTGCACTTTGCTACAGACGTAGGCCAGTGGGAGCAATATTATGCTATGGAGGACATTCACCTGGTCTTCTGTGGGTCCTGTGGTAGTAACTGAAGGCTCCATAACAGCTTTGTTCTGTGTGAACATTATTGTGCACTGTCCGCACCCTGTCCCTAATGAAGGTGACATGTTTCAACAATATGACTTTCAGTGTCACGAGGCCAGAATCAAATTCACCCCTTCTGAATCTGATGGAATACATCTGCGATGCTATCAGATACCAGTTCTGCACCCAGAAACCACTGATCTCCAATTTATGGGAATTACATGACCTGTGCTTAGACATGCGGTGCTGCATAATGCTGGGAACATACCTCACATAATGCTGGGAACATACCTGAAATTTGTTGAACTTGTCCCACACAAAATCACTGCTGTATTGTGTTCCAACAGCGGACAAACACATTATCAAACAGAAGGTCATAGTGTTTTGTCTCATCAGTTTATATATTCAATGCTTGAATGAAAGGTGTGCTCTTTTCCTTTTTTCTGCCATTGCATGTATGTGTAAAGCAGGATGTTCTACCATTTGGGCTTGTTTATATGAAGGCTGTCAGTGTTACCACCTGCACAGATACTGAATGCTCTTTTTGTGAAGACCTTTTATCTTGAGAACACTTTTAAAGTTGTTTCACAAATGGCAGCACAGTTTCAAGAAAGCTTCATAATTTAATGTAATAGTTAAAATAATACCTTCAGCAAAAGATGTGTGCGTTGGAGTGGGGAAAAAGATTGGAGATGTATGTAGTTTAATTTTCGTAAATTGTTAAGAAGAGAGAAAAAGATTAATTTAACAGAATCAGTGAGGTATACAAATATAACAACAGACTTGTAGAACCATTATTTTGTAGGTTAGATTAGATTAGATTCAGCTTTTGTTCCAAGACCCAAAACATGAGATGATTCTCATGGGTGAGTAACATGCCAAAAAGTATAACATAAAAAATGTAAAACATTTGAATACCCTGATCATTTGTCAGGAGATTGTCAAACTAGGTGAATACAATACAAACGGAACAGCTAATATTTTCAGAATTGATACGCTGTCAGACTGAAACATTGTTATGCACTATTAATAAATTTATCAAACAAAAAGTACATAATCTTGACTGTTATGACAAAGTGCTCTCAGAACTGAAATCTAACAGACATTCTTATTTAAGCTGGCCTAACAGCCACTGTTAAGATATTCATCTATAGAGTAGGATGAGTTGCCTATCGAAAAGTCTTTCAAACTCTGTTTAAACCAAGCTTTATCTGATACCAAGTTTTTAATGGTGTCTTTCTTCCACAGTTGAATTGTGTTGTAATGCGAGATTTTAATGAAGATGAAGTGTGCAGTTTTGTGGAGTTAACAAAAGAGTAAACTGTTGATGTAAGATTTATCGAGCACATGCCTTTCAGCGGCAACAAATGGAATGATGGGAAGATGGTCTCATTTAGTGAAATGCTCCAAATAATTAGAAAGCAGTGGCCTGATTTTGATCCTCTTCCCAATGGGCCCAATGATACCTCAAAGGTACGTGAAGTATTACATATGAACATACATTGAAAATAATTTAATGTTTATAACTTACTACCAATCACAAGAATACTTCACATCTGCTGGTGGTATGAGAGATGGACTGGTTTAGTTACATATTTCTCATCCCATTCAGTAAGTCTGTCCTGGCCTGGGTTTCTCTGCAGCTTTTCTGCAACTCTCCCCATTTCCTAAACCTTGACAATCCTTTTCTTACTTCCCTTTTCCTTCCCCTTCATTGTTTCTGCCAGAAGAAGAAGCCACTGGCTCCGAAAGCTAGCACATTTCCATAACTTTAAGGGGAGTTAGAAGGGGAAAACATTCTTGTTCTTTTTTTCGGGTTTTTATCTGATTATAAAATTTGCAATTTTCCAAATAAAATGATATGTATATTACTTATAAACTTGCGTGGGAAGTATTTTATTTTATTTTCTAAAATATAATCTACACCAGTTGAAAATGTTAAAATTTTTACATGCATTACTTCAAGACCTAATAAAATCGGTAATTTTTTATATACAGGGTAGTCCATTGATTGTGACCGGGCCAAATATCTCACGAAATAAGTGTCAAATGAAAAAAACTACAAAGAACGAAATTTGTCTAGCTCGAAAGGGGAAACCAGCTGGCGCAATGGTTGGCCTGCTATAAGGCGCTGCCATAGATCAAACTGATATCAACTGTGTTTTTTTAAATAGGAACCCCATTTTTTATTACATATTCGTGTAATACGTAAAGAAATATGAATGATTTAGTTGGACCACTTTCTTCGCTTTGTGATAGATGGCGCTGTAATAGTCACAAACATATGTCTCATAATTTTAGACAAACAGTTGGTAACAGGTAGGTTTTTTAAATTAAAATACAGAATGTAGGTACATTTGAACATTTTATTTCGGTTGTTCCAATGTGATACATGTACCTTTGTGAACTTATCATTTCTAAGAACGCATGCTGTTACGGCGTGATTACCTGTAAATACCACATTAATGCAATAAATGCTCAAAATGATGTCTGTCAACCTCAATGCCTTTGGCAATACATGTAATGACATTCCTCTCAACAGTGAGTAGTTCGCCTTCCGTAATGTTCGCACATGCATTGACAATGCACTGACGCATGTTGTCAGGCATTGTCGGTGGATCACGATAGCAAATATCCTTCAACTTTCCCCACAGAAAGAAATCTGGGGACGTCAGATCCGGTGAATGTGCGAGCCATGGTATGGTGCTTTGATGACCAATCCACCTGTCATGAAATATGCTATTCAATACTGCTTCAACCGCACGCAAACTATGTGCCGGACATCCATCATGTTGGAAGTACATTGCCATTCTGTCATGCAGTGAAACATCTTGTAGTAACATTGGTAGAACATTACGCAGGAAATCAGCATACATTGCACCATTTAGATTGCCATCGATAAAATGGGGGCCAATTATCCTTCCTCCCTTAATGCCACACCATACATTAACCTGCCAAGGTCGCTGCTGTTCCACTTGTTGCTGCCATCGTAGATTTTCTGTTGGCCAATAGTGCATATTATGGCGGTTTAGGTTACTGCTGTTGGTGAATGATGCTTCATCGCTAAATAGAACGCATGCAAAAAATCTTTCATCGTCCCGTAATTTCTCTTGTGCCCTGTGTCAGAACTGTACATGACGTTCAAAGTCATCACCATGCAATTCCTGGTGCATAGAAATATGGTACGGGTGCAATCGATGTTGATGTAGCATTCTCAACACTGACGTTTTTGAGATTCCCAATTCTTGCGCAATTTGTCTGCTACTGATGTGTGGATTAGCTGCCCCAGCAGCTAAAACACCTACTAGGGCATCATCTTTTGTTGCAGGTCGTGGTTGGTGTTTCACATGAGGCTGGACACTTCCTGTTTACTTAAATAATGTAACTATCCGGCGAATGGTCCGGACACTTCGATGATGTCATCCAGGATACCGAGCAGCATACATAGCACACGCCCCTTGGGCATTTTGATCACAATAGCCATACATCAACACGATATCGACCTTTTCCGCAATTGGTAAACAGTCCATTTTAACACGGGTAATGTATCATGAAGCAAATACCGTCCGCACTGGCGGAATGTTATGTGATACCACATACTTACATGTTTGTGACTATTACAGCAGCTGGCTGGAGTGGCCGAGCGGTGCTAGGCACTACAGTCTGGAAATGCGCGACCGCTACGGTCGCAGGTTCGAATCCTGCCTCGGGCATGGATGTGTGTGATGTCCTTAGGTTAGTTAGGTTTAAGTAGTTCTAAGTTCTAGGGGACTGATGACCTCAGAAGTTAAGTCCCATAGTGCTCAGAGCCATTTGAACCATTTTTGACCATTACAGCCCCATCTATCACAAAGCGAAAAAAGTGGTCCAGCTATAACATTCATATTTCTTTATGTACTACATGAATATCTAATAAAAAAATGGGGATTCCTATTTTTAAAAAATGCAGTTGTTATGAGTTTGACCTATGGCAGTGCCATCTAGCAGGCCAACCATAGCGCCATCTGGTTTCTCCCTTCAAGCTAGATGAAGTTCGTTCTTTGTAGTTTTTTCATTTGATGCTTATTTCGTGAGATATTTGGCCCGGTCACTATCAATGGACCACCCTGTAGAAAGCTGTGGATTGCTGTGTTATGAAGGTTAAGTTATGTGTTTGTATTGGTAGCAGTGTCAAAAATAGTATCGTATCTTTTCATAGTATAAACATGCTTTGTATATCAAAGTGCTAACGTTTTTCCGAGGAAAAGTGACGAATAGACTGGTAAATCTCTCAAAAAGTATGACTCCAAAATGAAGTGTTTTTAAGAAATGTGGGTTTCATGGTAATAAATTTTTGAATAAAGAGAAACATTGTGTTCAGCATGTGGTGTGTGAAGTTACAGACAATGAAATACTGGCAAACTCATGAGTATCTAGCGAAACACCCATTAGTGCTTCGAAGATTAAAATGAAACATAGTGATAACACAGTTATCTCAAAACAAACCTCATGTAAACGGTAGGTTAGGTTATATTCTGATACATTTACACATCCTAATAGGGATGTTATGTGAATGTGTGTGCTGTATGTATGTGGAGGGCCAGTTAGTTTACATGAAGACATTGAGGTATCAAATGGACAAGCCAGGAAACTTATCATTAATTCTGCCAGTTGCAAATATACTCATTCATTTTGGAATTCTGATAAGTGTAAAGATAATTATTTTGAAATAAATGTTAGGTGGTTTTATGGATTGAGAGCTATTGGCAAAGGACACACTGCAGCAGAAACAATGTGTGTCATGATGTATATGCCACGCCCACTTTGTAAAATGGACAAGTATGCAGGATTTATTGGAGCTGCTGTGAAATCTGCTGCATGTGAGTCAATTAAGGGTGCTGCAAATGAAGCTGCTGAAATAAACGATGGTATGATTGACATATCAGTAGCTTTTGGGGCACTTGGTAGAAGCGCAGCTGCAGTTCTAAGAATTCTGTTGCTACAGTGACCAGTGTGGATACTGGAAAGCTAATAGATTTCCAGATTTTAACCAAACATTGTTATAAGTATAAATCAGGGAATGAAGAAGGGCATATCTGTGACAGAAATTATGAAGGACAACTAGTCGTACGGAGGCCTGTGCAGCTGTTGAAATTTATAATCGATCTGTAAACTAAAGGCGAGTGTGTTACACTAAGTTCTTAGGTTAGGCAGAGTCAAATGCATATAACAGTGTAGTAGCCACTCAGCCTTATGGTGAGAAGCTTATCACAGAAATGGAATGTGTTGGTCATGTCCAGAAGAGGATGGGTACCAGATTGAGGAAGTTGAAACAAAGTTTGAGAGACAAGAAACTTTCAGGTGGTAAGACCATAAGAAGCAGGCTGACAGACAAAATGATTGATGAACTACAACAGTATTATGAGATTGCCATTAGAAATAATACTGAGGATTTGTTGAAAATGAAGCAGGCAGTATGGGCTACCTTCTTCCAGAGACTGTCAGCTGATGATAAACCAGTACACCATCTTTGCCCTCCTGGATCTGGTTCATGGTGCAATTATCGCAATGCCCAGTACTCAAACAGGTCATACAGCCATAAACATTCTATCCTAGCAGCAGTTGTGGATATCATAAAACCTGTTTACAGAGACCTGGCAATCCTGAATTATTGAAGAAGTGTCTGCATTGTCAGACTCAAAATCCCAATGAGTCGTTCAATAATCTTATAGTGTCAGTGTCATCATAACTGCCGTCTGCGTCACGTCTGCTGTGCAGTGAGCTACGCTAGTTTAAGTATTAACTCTATTTTTCTTATTTGTCACTTCTTCTTCCGTGTGTTTTTGCTTTTAGGAAGCTTTAATTGTCGAGTGCTAGTAATAGTGTTCCATAGATTTTGTGTTTGTTTTGAATACAGTCAGAGAGAGTCCGTTTAGTCAGCCATAGTGCCAGTAGTGCTAGTGTTTGTTTTGAATACAGTCCAGAGACAGGTAGTGCTATTTTCATTGTTTTCTACAGGAAGTGTCTAGTAACCACAGTTTAGTCAACTATCAGCCGCCTTTAGTGAATTAGCAGTCCAGTTATAAGTTGATTAACTCTCTACAGTAAATTGATTTCTTAGTATGGATAGGATGTGTGACTGCTGTGTACGGACACAGGATGAGCTGGCCATTGTTCGCGAACAGCTGAACGTGTTGATGGCCGCGGTTAGCCGTCTTCAGGCTGTTGCCTTGGAGTGTAGCGGCAGTGGGGAGTCTGGTGCATTGCATGGTACACCCCAGGTGTTACATGCTTCACCCACTGACCCTTCTGTCGACACATCTTTGTGGGTACCGGGTGCGGTTGGGCCACCCTCTTCCCAAGGGGAGTTGCGGGTTCAGCGGCATTCGCGGCGCACGAGGCGGAGGGTCAGTGTGGAGGTTGGCCGTGTGGCATCGCCCATTCTGCCTGTGAGTGGACATGTGGCCACTCCTTCAGCAAGGACCGAGCAGGCACATGGGGGGAGGGGTTTATTAGTTATTGGGAGCTCCAACGTTAGGCGGGTGATGGAGCCCCTTAGGGAAATAGCGGAAAGGTCGGGGAAGAAGGTCAGTGTTCACTCTGTCTGCTTGCCAGGGGTCTCATCCGAGATGTGGAGGAGGCCGTGCCGACAGTGATAGAGAGCACTGGGTGCACCCGACTGCAAATTGTTGCTCATGTCGGCACCAATGACTCCTGCCGTCTGGGTTCAGAGGTCATCCTCAGTTCGTACAGGCGGTTAGCGGAGTTGGTGAAGGCGGAAAGCCTCGCGGGGTGGAATCTGAGCTAGCTATTTGTAGTATCGTTCCCAGAACCGATAGTGGTCCTCTGGTTTGGAGCCGAGTGGAAGGCTTAAACCAGGGGCTCAGACGATTCTGCGGAGATCTGGGGTGCAAATTTCTCGACCTCCGCTATCGGGTGGAGAAAAGTAGGGTCCCCCTGAATAGGTCATGCGTGCACTACATGCAGGAAGCGGCTACAAGGGTAGCGGAGTATGTGTGGAGTGCACATGTGGGATTTTTAGGTTAGAGAATTCCCTCCCTAGGCCCGACAAGACACCTCCTGAGATGCGGCAAGGTAGAAGTAGACAAAATGCAACAGGGAATAACAATATTAATGTGCTAATAGTAAACTGTGGGAGCATCTATAGAAAGGTCCCAGAACTGCTCTGATTAATAAACAGTCACAATGCCCACATAGTACTAGGGACAAAAAGTTGTCTGAAACCAGATGTAAACATTAATAAATTCTAAACTCAGATTGGAATGTATACCGCAGAGACAGGCTGGACAGTGAAGGGGGAGGCATGTTTAAAGCGATAAGAAGTGCAATAGTATCGAAGGAAATTGACGGAGATCCGAAGTGTGAAATAATTTGGGTGAAGGTCACGGTTAAAGCAGGCTCAGACATGGTAATTGGATGTCTCTATAGGCCCCCTGGCTCAGCAGCTGTTGTGGCTGAGCACCTGAAGGATAATTTGGAAAATATTTCGAGTAGATTTGCCCACCATGTTATAGTTCTGGGTGGAGATTTTAATTTGCCGGATATAGACTGGGAGACTCAAACTTTCATAACGGATGGCAGGGGCAAAGAATCCAGTGAAATTTTTTAAGAGCTTTATCTGAAAACTACCTTGAGCAGTTAAACAGAGAACCGACTCGTGGCGATAACATATTAGACCTTCTAGTGACAAACAGACCTGAACTATTTGAAACAATTAACGCAGAACAGGGAATCAGCGATCATAAAGTGGTTACTGCATCAATGATTTCAGCCGTAAATAGAAATATTAAAAAAGGTACGGAGATTTTTCTGGTTAGCAAAAGTGACAAAAATCAGATTTAAGAGTACCTGACGGCTTAACACAAAAGTTTTGTTTTAAGTACAGATAGTGTTGAGGATCAGTGGACAAAGTTCAAAAGCATCGTACAATATGCATTAGATGAGTATGTGCCAAGCAAGATCGTAAGAGATGGAAAAGAGCCAGCGTGGTACAACAACCGAGTTAGAAAACTGCTGCGGAAGCAAAGGGAACTTCACAGCAAACATAAACATAGCCAACACCTTGCAGACAAACAAAAATTACGTGAAGCGAAATGTAATGTGAGGAGGGCCATGCGAGAGGCGTTAAATGAATTCGAAAGTAAAGTTCTATGTACTGACTTGGCAGAAAATCCTAAGAAATTTTGCTCTTATGTCAAAGCGGTAGGTGGATCAAAACAAAATGTCCAGACACTCTGTGACCAAAAAGGTACTGAAACAGAGGATGATGGACTAAAGGCCGAAATACTAAATGTCTTTTTCCAAAGCTGTTTCACAGAGGAAGACTGCACTGTAGTTCCTTCTCTAGATTGTCACACAGATGACAAAATGGTAGATATTGAAATAGATGACAGAGGGATAAAGAAACAATAAAAATCACTCAAAAGAGGAAAGGCCGCTGGACCTGATGGGATACCAGTTCAGTTTTACACAGAGTATGCGAAGGAACTTGTCCCCCTTCTTGCAGCAGTGTACCGTAGGTCTCTACAAGAGCATAGCATTCCAAAGAATTGGAAAAGGGCACAGGTCATCCCCGTTTTCAAGAAGGGACGTCGAACAGAAGTGCAGAACTATAGACCTATATCTCTAACGTCGATCAGTTGTAGAATTTTAGAACATGTATTATGTTCGAGTATTATGACTTTTCTGTAAACTAGAAATCTACTCTGTAGGAATCAGCATGGGTTTCGAAAAAGACGATCGTGTGAAACCCAGCTCGCGCTATTCGTCCACGAGACTCAGAGGGCCATAGACACGGGTTCCCAAATAGATGCTGTGTTTCTTGACATCCGCAAGGCGTTCGATACAGTTCCCCGCAATTGTTTAATGAACAAAGTAAGAGCATATGGACTATCAGACCAATTATGTGATTGGATTGAAGAGTTGCTAGATAACAGAACGCAGCATGTCATTCTCAATGGAGAGAAGTCTTCCGAAGTAAGAGTGATTTCAGGTGTGCTGCAGGGGCGTGTCGTAGGACAGTTGCTATTCACAATGTACATAAATGACCTTGTGAATGACATTGGAAGTTCACTGAGGCTTTTTGCGGATGATGCTGTGGTATATCGAGAGGTTGCAACAATGGAAAATTGTACTGAAATGCAGGATGATCTGCAGCGAATTGATGCATGGTGCAGGGAATGGCAATTGAATCTCAATGTAGACAAGTGTAATGTGCTGCGAATACATAGAAAGAAAGATCCCATATCATTTAGCTACAATATAGCAGGTCAGCAATTGGAAGCAGTTAATTCCATAAATTATCTGGGAGTATGCATTAGGAGTGATTTAAAATGGAATGATCATATAAAGTTGATCGTCGGTAAATCAGATGCCAGACTGAGATTCGTTGGAAGAATCCTAAGGAAATGCAATCCGAAAACAAAGGAATTAGGTTACAGTACACTTGTTCGCCCACTGTTTGAATACTGCTCAGCAGTGTGGGATCCGTACCAGATAGGGTTGATAGAAGAGATAGAGAAGATCCAACAGAGAGCAGCATGCTTCGTTATAGGATCATTTAGTAATCGCGAAAGCGTTACAGAGATGTTAGATAAACTCAAGTGGAAGACTCTGCAGAAGAGACGCTCAGTAGCTCGGTATAGGCTTTTGTTGAAGTTTCGAGAACATACCTTCACCGAGGAGTCAAGCAGTATATTGCTCCCTCCTACGTATATCCCGCGAAGAGACCATGAGGATAAAATGAGAGAGATTAGAGCCCGCACAGAGGCATACCGACAATCCTTCTTTCCACAAACAATACGAGACTGGAATAGAAGGGAGAACCAATAGAGGTACTCAAGGTACCCTACACCATCAGGTGGCTTGAGGAGTATGGATGTAGATGTAGATGTAGACCAAAAAATGATTTTCTCGTAATGAAGACACTAAAGTGGGGGTCAGTTGTGCTGTTATTGCTTTTAATGATGGCAACATTGGTAGCGTGAAAGTGCTACAACATATGGGAATTAATTCTGGAGCAAACTGCATCAGAGAATTTGAATGGATGGACAAGGTTTGCATTGGTAAAGCAAAGTATGCAGCACAGTTGGCCACTACGGAGTCCAGAAAGAAGAAAACAAGAAAAAACTTAAAAAAGATCAAGAGGATGATATACAGTATGGTGCAGGGTGCTTCTGAGTGACTAAAAATAAAATGTTAAGCATATATTGAGTTACAGTCTCTTAAAACTTTAAAAACTCTTCCTGAAAATTTACATTTTCTCTTGCATTTTTCCCTAAATCTCAGAAACTACTTCGAGTAGCGAATTCAAATTTTCAGGGAGTAATAACATACGTATCCTGAGTCTTCTTAACTAAAAGAAAAACATAATGTTATGTATAAATAAAATTATTTAGAATAACATACAAAAAAGTACACAAAATTTTAACTGTGTAATTAAAAAATTGTATTTCCAAAAGCAGTGGCTGAAATGCAATTATTGTAAGACTCAGAACATATAGTTTAATGTGCTGTAAAAGTTTCTTGTCAATGGCTACAGTTGTTCCTGAAATACGGGGAAGTTAAGTCACTAAATTTAACATTGTCAGGATAGGGTGTTCAAACTCCCCTTAATGCACGTTTTCTCCTTCCTCCACTTGGTGAGTAACACATTTATAGTATTTTCACAACAGCAGTAGCTATTTTCTTACAATTTCTTTTTGTAGGCATACCATGTCCTGGGCTTCAAGGGATGTGTGGGATTTATTACCTCAATGAGTGAACACTTCTGTGGCACGTGCAACCGTTTACGGATAACAGCTGATGGCAATTTGGAGGTGTGTCTCTTTGGGAATTCAGAGATATCTCTCAGGTGAGTGATGAAACATAGAATAATCGTGTCCAAGTAAAATTTCATGTGAGGAAACCATAAAATTACTAGAAGACTGACAGACTGATCAGTATTTTACGTTCAAGAGGTGAAATTCCAAAACTTCTTATAGACACATTCGTTCCTCTTGTCCTCACATTAGTCGTGGAGTCCGAGTGACCTTTCAGACCTTCAGGAACTTATCCCTCTTTCCTATCTCATGAAGGAACTGATAGTTCCAAATGCTGAGTAGAGAATAATACTTTTAAACTGTTTGCCATGCACATTAGGTATGTGGTTGGTATATGGAAGAGATAAACTGCAGTTAAATCCAGCAGGTATGAAATGAGTAATCTTTTCTTGAAGTTTTCAGCTTGCACCCTCCTCCCTCCCAGACATACAAACCAGATACCTCTAGCTAAATAATTTGTGAGTATATATAATTTGCCTCTGTCAACATCATGTTACACTAACCTATTTGTGAGATTAAATTAAAGGAAAGTAATCAGGACTGGAAATTATGTAAAGACATTTTTAGCTATGTCCCTTGGTTGTAATAAAGTTAACACAGTATTTCTGTCCATGTGATGGTAACTATGATTCGCCAGCCACCATTGCCGAGCGGTTCTAGACGCTTCATTCCAGAACCGCGCGACTGCTACGGTCGCAGGTTTGAATCCTGCCTTGGCTCAGATGTTAAGTCCCATAGTGCCCAGAGCCATTTGAACTGTGATTCATGATTATCAGAGTCTATATGTTCCAAATAAAAATTGGAACTTCATGTGTATAAATGTACAAATTATTAGACAATGGGACCAACAACTGACACTTTTAAATTGATGACTAGACTAAGAGATTAATAATAGGAAAAAAACTGCAAGATACTTGGCGATAAGTTTGTTTCAGGAGGGTAAGGGGGGTAGGGGGTGGGAAGAATCAGCTCTCTCTTTGTGAGCATAACAGAAATCCTTTATCAACCGAAGGTAAAATAAGATATAAAAATACAGGGTCAAACAATTAATTTAAGTATCTTAGAAACCAAATGACTAATGAAATTGGAAGCTAAGAAAAGTAAGTTCGTAGTAAGTAGGGTGAAACACAGGGGGCTGCAACATATTGCCATTGTTGTTTGACTTGTCTATCAAAGAAAAAAGAAATGGATCAAAACAAAATAAAAGTGAGAATGGAAATGTATCAGAAGCAGATAGGAATAGGCAAGGAACATATTCTTTAATAAATAAAAAAAAAAAAAAAAACTGACATGTGAGGCAGATGTTCCTACAATTTTATGTTCAAAGCACAGCAGTCTGTGAAAGCAAAATATTTATGACATTGAAAAAAGAAAATCAGTGAGTGAAAAGTGTGTGTAGGTGAATTGTGGTGAAAGACTGGATATTGGAACTTCTGTTAGGCTGCCCAGTATTAGTTAACTTGGTAGTAAAGGAGCAAGTTTGCAAGGGCAGATAACTGTTTGACTACGTAAAATAGAGTGGGAATATGGAAAAGCTAGTCCAAGATAGGATGAAAAAGATAACAGCAACTTAAAAAATGAATTGATAAGTTACCATGAACCCCATTCCAATCTAGTGAATGCAGTGGTTGACAATATCTTGTGACATTCGCCTATAAGGCTCAAACAATAATTGCTAAATAAAAAAACAAAATGTTGACAAGACTGTATCTAAGCTGTCACTCTCTTCTGAAACAAGGGTGTTTAAACCAACCAACACGCAGGAAAGCAGGGACAACTCGCACACTAGAGAAGGATGGGCAGTATCATTGAAGGAGTGAGCATAAACTGTGTGGAATATGTGTGGTACAAGTAATGATAGTTAAAAAAAAAAAAAAAAAAAGAAGAAGAAGAGGAAAAATGTTGATCTGGAAATAAGGGAATAAAAATTTGCCACGTGAAGAGACAATATGGTACTGTGCTGATGAGTGTGTACAAGTGGTGATATACAATATACATTGATAAAGGAACTCTGCATTGGGCCCAGAAGACCACGCAATGCTCTTCGAGAGATGTCCTCTACTATATATCTATGGAGAGTTAGGGGGTCAGTATACAACTCTCCAGGCTGTTATCAACTTCCAGAAGTTGAAGACACTACTTCTCACTTGAGTAGCTCCTCAGCTGGAACTACAAGCAGAGTGTACCCTATTCCAGTCTGTCCACCGAGCAGAATTTCCCGGCTCTACAAGGAATTGAACCTGATCCCTTTCTATGGCACGCCTGTGGCATACTGACTGCATAGCTGTGGCAAGAGTCGTAATATACACTTGTGAACAATTGAGTTATAACTATTCTGTTTATTGGGGAGAGAGTATGTATATTGCCACCGTGAATGAAATAGTTTAGTGTATCGTAACTGGAATGTATTCAGACCTCGTACTTGTGTGAGAGCGCAGTGTCTTAGACACTTGTAGTGTTTGTCTTAGCATGAACTAACTGGTGAGCCTTACTTTCTAGTATTTTTAATTATATATCATTACTGGTGCCTCTGGCACTTTTGTGTTGCAATAGCAATAGCTTGCAATAGCAAACATTGAGTCAACCATGGTTTTTGGATTAGAAGTAGAGGTCAGCTGGGTTGACAGTGGGAATAGAGTGATGGGAAGTGGACAATAAGCAGTTATATTGAAGGGTGCATTATTTGATATGTTAAGGTTAATTACAAAACGTGGATTGGAGAATTTTTCACGTTGAGCAGAAGTAAGTTTACAGGACCAGATGTCAAATTACACATGATCAGTGTGAATCCCTATAGTCAGCATGAACACTGGCACACAGAATAATTTATAGGTAGCCTTGCTGTATATAAAAAATCAGATTTGTGCTGAACTGTCATGAACAAACTGTCACTTCTCTGGAATAAATAGACTCTGATTTGTTAATTACCTCTGTGTAAATGAAAAATATAGGAATACATAGATTGCTGCTTACTGTAAAGGAGACATGTTACATTGTAGACAGGCACAATTAAAAAGGCACTTACACAAAGCTTTCGGCCACAGCCTTCATCAGCAAAGGAGATACAGAGAAACACACACATTCATACACACAGGCAAGCACATGTCACACACATATGACTGCCAACTCCAGTTGGCAGTTTTTTTTTCTCTGTGTGTGCGTGCGTGCGTGCGTGCGCACGCAGTGTGCTTGCTTGTGTGTTGTGCCTGTGTGCAACTTTATTTTCTTTACGGTAAATAGTGATCTATCTTTCCCTGCACTGTTGATATTCCTACCTGGAATTTACATTGTTTAATCAGTGTAAATAAGAAGGACACCATTACATATATTCTGTCACTTGAAGACTAATACATGAAGTAAGTGGACATTATTTTTTATTGCAGAGGATCTTTGTCACCACTAATTATTAATTTTGTGTTCCAGTTAATTAGACATGCTTTCATCCTTTCCTGGATGTGCTCTTTTTGTTAAATCTTCCTTCAAAAGATCTGATTTACTTCAAATTAATAAACCTGAGTATTCTGAAAAAGGAGGTGCAGCTTACAGCTACAGTGTGACAGTTGATCACAGGGTGATTTTATCACTGCCATATCGTGGGTACCCATGGGTCAAGACACATATTCTATAAGGGTGTGTAGTCATTGGGCTTTCTTGTACCACAGTGTCAAAGGTGTACTGTGAGCAGATTTATTCAAGGAAAATACTACCACAATCAGCAGAGTGAACTGCTATGGGCAACAGGATATCATTGACAGGGGTTACCACTGACTAGCATGGCTTTAGCAGTGAACAGGTGGGCCACAATGTAGCAAATGACTCACCAACTCAGTGACAGTCAATAAACAGTAACCATTCATGCCACTGGGAACTGTCACCTCTTTGTGGGATACAAACATGCAATCTGCACACTGCTCGTCACAGTTACAAAGATTAGCATTGGTTCGGAACAGCACCAGGGGATGCTCGAAGCATGCAGGAAGGTCGTCTGTCTGATGATTTGCGGTACATATTGCCAAGGTGGCAGGGTGCAAAATAAGGAGTGATCAAAAAACTTCCATTTGAAGGCTGCATAGTTCAGATCAGTATGCCACACACACACACACACACACACACACACACACACACGCACACACATATCCATCCGCACATATACCCTGCTTGTGTCTGTATATGTGCGGATGAATATATATGTGTGTGTGTGTGTGTGTGTGTGTGTGTGTGTGTGTGTGTGTGTGTGTGTGTGTGTGTGTGTGCGTGCGTGAGTGTATACCTGTCCTTTTTCCCCCCTAAGGTAAGTCTTTCCACTCCCGGGGTTGGAATGACTCCTTACCCTCTCCCTTAAAAGCCACATCCTTTCGTCTTTCCCTCTCCTTCCCTCTTTCCTGATGAAGCAACTGTGGGTTGCGAAAGCTTGAATTTTGTGTGTGTGTTTGTTTGTGTGTCTATCAACATACCAATGGTTTCATTTGGTAAGTTACATCATCTTTGTTTCTAGATATATTTTTCCCATTTGGAATGTTTCCCTGTATTATATTATATATCAGTGCATTCCTCTCCCACAACTATCCTGCAGACCTTGTCCACAAACAGATCTCCCAAGCAATACATTCCTCCCCACCCAACAACAATGTTACTACCCCCAGACCACACAGAAGCATCCCCCTTTTCACCCAATATTATCCTGGCCTCGAATACGTCAACTAATTACTCTGCCACGGATATGAATTTCTCAAGTCAAGCCCTGAAGTGAGATCATCCCTTGACAATATTCTCCCCACACCACCCAGAGTTGCCTTTTGCCGACCCCCTAACCTCCGTAACATCCTTGTCAAACCCTACAATATTTCCAGACCACCTTCTCTACCCAGCGGTTCCTACCCCTGTAACCGACCCCGATGCAAAACCTGCCCCATGCATCCCCCCACAACCAAATACTCCTGCCCCGCTACTGGTATAACATACACAACTCAAGGCAGGGCCACATGTGAGACAACACGTCATTTATCAGCTGACATGCCTGCACTGCACAGCCTTTTACTTTGGTATGACGACAACTAAACTGGCTGAGCGCGTGAATGGGCACAGACGAACTGTCCGCCTAGGAGATGTCCAATACCCAGTAGCGGAGCATGCCACCCAGCATAATTCTAGGGACCTAGGAACCTGCTACACCATATGTGCCATTTGGCTTCTCCCACCCAACACCAGTACCTCGGAACTGCGGAGATGGGAACTTGCACTCCGACACATCCTTTCATCCCGCCATCCCCCTAGACTGAACCTATGTTAACCAACCTCACTCCCATTTACTCTTTAGTCTTCTCCTCTTTCCCTTTCCTCTTTAGCCATTCACGCATCTTTTCATCCTACACAGTTGCGTTTATCTTTATACTATGTGCCTCTTTACTTCTGTATTCATCCTCCTTGGTTTGAAGCTGGTACAGTAATTACAGTAGAATATCTTTGGCTTCCCTCTGACATCCATGCCTCCATCTTTGCTACCCTTCCTGTTTACCTTTCCCCTTGTTGCTTCATAACCTGGGTTGTGAATAACTGAATCCACTTTCCCTTCTTCCCCTTTTTTCCCCTCTCTCCTCCCTGATGAAGGAACGAAGTTCCGAAAGCTAGGATACGTCAATTTTCTGTTGTGTATCTATCGGCTGTACTGAGCTGAGGTAAGTACTGGCCAGGCCCTCTATCTCTTTGTTAGCATTTGTTTCATATATATAAACACACACACACACACACACACACACACACACACACACACACACACACACACACACACACACACACAGACAGGGTGATGCGTATTATCATTTAAAAGCCTCCAAAGCACTGTATATGACCCTGAGACAAGTAATTTAATACAAAACACATGGGATCACAAATGTTGGATACGATAAAAATGTTGGGAAATGTGTCAAAAGCGAATGACAAATGTCACCAGATGATGTACCTTGCCATGCTTGCAGTGGTTGAGCCTCTCGGCCTGTCACACTTGATCATCCCAACCCAAGTCAAGTATTCATATCATTGTGGCTACGGACACATGTGTGCGACTTTAGTGATGGTGTTCAGGATTTGAGTCTTGCATCTGGCAGGCAGTATTTTTTCATTGTGTTAAACAATTATGTATTTATATTGAAGTTTATTATTTTATTTACCGGTCTTGCAGTTTCCTTGATTTCTTGCAAAGTACAGTACAATGAAAACCTACCATATTGCATAACAAGTAGATGAGTATAAACTTCAGAATAGCATCATTGCCATTAAATGACCTATGTTTTCTTTACTAACTAATGTCTGTAAACAAAAAGAGAAGGGACAGAAGCAAAGAACACAAAATCAGAACTGCTTTTGCTTGATTACAGCAGGGACAACAATTTTGTAACATCTACATTTACAACAGATCATATTTACAAAATGTTTTCGAAATTTGCTCTGTTTGCTCAAATGAAAGTATTGCACTGCTCAATCATTCCTTTACACTCAGCCCCAACTGCTGCACATGCTGTGGGGTATGTCATCTGGTTACGTCATATGTTCAGTGTTTATCACCAATTTTTGGGGTATTTTGAAATGTATAAAAAGGCAAATGCAGAAAGTTATCACATTTTGCTGCACATTACCTGCATCACAGAAAAATAATGTATACAAACCTTCTCAGATTTGCCACTGAATAACTTTGTGCAAGCCTCACAAGATTTCACCAACACAACTGTTCGTCATCTTCAGGTAGTGGTGGGTCCTGTCATCACTGCTGCAAGATGTGACTGGTGATATTCGCACAGCAGAATTGAAATTTGTCAGACTAGAAGCAGGAGTACGAATGTGTGGACAGGCACTCCCAGTTGGATGGAAATGCCATTCATAGTAGCCTTCTGCTTATGTGTTGTGGGCAATGACTGCACTTCTGGACACTCGTGTGGTTAAAAGCTGAATTAACTCTCTGCAAGGTGCTGCATCAGGTCATACATCGGAGGATCTGGTTTCTACTGTTTTAATTTCATGGCAGTCAGTGCTGGATTCTGGGCAGTGCTTAGTCAAAATTCCATATTCCTGTTGGTAAGATTGCCCACCGTATGGATACATGCCTCATTCTTAAAAACACAATCCTAGAGTGATGATGCTGAGGATAAAATTTCAGTCCTCTTGGGAAACGTGTGGTGCCCTGTATTCAGGCAGTGCTCTGCTACCACTAATTTACTGGGTGGCATTTTTGTCAGCGCTGTTGAACACAGTGTTCTTGCACAATGTGAGGTGTCTGCCCTATATAAGATTTCCCATAATGGCATCAGATCTTATATATGATCTGTGTTTTCTAAGGTCAAGATTGTCTTTAACTGAACCCAAACAATTCCTTAGTTTTGCTGGTAGACGAAAAACACACTTGATTCTGTTTCTCTTAGCGATTCTTTCTATTTTTGAAAACATGCCACTGAAATATGGCAAGAAAGCCATTTGCAGTGCTTGTCTAAGTATCTTCATTTACATCCCTACACTGAACTTGCTTTGCTCAGAACACATTGCAAATCTGTTTACAAGAATAAACATTCTGCTGGAACACTGTTCTTAGGTGTTACAGTTCACCAGGCAGACTGTCGGTATCTGAGATCACGTGTGCTCTATGTGCCAGGGAGTGTAAGACACTACCACATTGTGCAGGGTGATGGCAACTTTTGGACCGCAAATATAACTCTGCGTGTATCAGTTTGCAGTAGAGACTATGCCCCAGTGTTCTGTCAGCTTTTCTTCTAACCGTGACATCCAGGAATGGTAAGCTGCTATCTTATTGTACTTCCACAGTGAACTGAATATTCAGATGGAGTGAGTGCAAATGCTGCAGGAACATAGGTAGTGTCTGTATTATGTGGGCCACACCACAAATGTCTCTTCAGCATTCTGCCAGAAGGAGGAATGTTGGATATTTACTAAGGGAAATAGAGGGTCTCCCATGGGAACACTGTCCACTTGATCAAAGTAGTTGGTGTTACATAAGAAATAGGATGAGGTATGCACATGTTTAAACAGCACCACAATTCCTTTCTCAAACTTGCTGCTAATAATCTCTAATGAGGGCTGCAGGGGCACTTTTGTAAGTAATGATATAACATTTGAGCTAACTAAAAGATCTGAAAGTTCTAGTTTAAGCATCTTCAGGTATTCTATGAAATCCTCTGAATTCTAAATATGATGGTCATAGTCATCCACATGATAAATTTCAAAGCTGTCACGTGGAAATTGCCAGTTGCATCTTGCAGCAGTGATGGTGGAAATCACCACCACCTGAAGATGCCAAAATGTTGTGTCACTGAAATATTGAGGGAGGGACTTGCATAATGTTATCTGGTGGGGAACCCAAAGTGTTTTTGCAACAGATCTATCAGGCAAGCCTGAAAATTCACATATACTCCAAGCAGTAAGTACCTGTTGTAAAATGGTCACATTAGTGAGCTTGGCAATTAATTAACAGTTTATCAATAAATTCGGCTTCATTTTGCAAGAAATTGTGCTGTGTTCCACTACTCCCTCTTCAACAAAACTAATGTCAGTTTCTGCTCCACCTCTTCAGCCCAAGATCCTATGTATACTCTTGAGCATTTGTGTAAGATACCTGTTTATTTATATAAATAAAAGTAACTTCTATCATGACTTTCCCATTCTTGTCCAGTGGGTTTGTTATCCTGCTGTTGCCTACTACAGACTACAAGATTACTGTTGAAGATTTCTGCAAAGTTTTTCTTCCTTTTTAGTGTACCAACATTTCACTGTGTGGTAATTGCCTGGTACTGTTTAACGGGTGTTTTAACTGTTGTTTCAGAGATGCAATACGAAGCAAATGCAGTGAGGATGACTTGCTTGCCATGATTGGGGCAGCAGTGAGAAGAAAGAAGTAACAACATGCAGGTAAGATACATTACAGCAAATGTAACTCTATAGATAGAAAGAAAATTTCTGCTTAACAAGTCATAGCAAACATAAGAGCAAAATAGAACGAAAAACAACAGTGATAGAACCTGTGTTTTTGTGTAAAATTGGATTTAATTTTTTATTTAGTATTCAGTCTGATTAATGCCCATTGGTCAACAATACATTTCAGCCCTAGAATTTGGTTCTGCAAGGTCCACCAGATAACCATATATGGCTGTTGTAACTCCTTTATTGGACTTCAGAAGTTTTCCAGCAACAAATCTTTTTTTTTCTTTCTTTCTTTCTTTTTTTTCTTTTTAAAAGAGAAGCTAAAATGCAGAAAACATCATAAAGGAAACACTCACAGAAAAGCATCAGTGTCCTTGAAACAATGGAAACTCCAGTAGGAATATCAACAATGTTGGAAAAGACAGATTACTACTTACTGGTGAAGGCTGTGGCTGAAAGCTTTATGTAAGTGTCTTTTAATTCTGCCCATCTGCAGCCTAAGGTATCTTCTTTATGGTAAGTAACAGTCTGTCTTTTCCTTCATTATTCATTAGTGTTCTTTGTTTTTATTGCTGTTTAGCAAGCATCATGTGGTATATAAGGGATGCGAATAGCGTCAGATATTGAATCATCACTCTGGAGGATATGAAGGTGCTGCATATTGGTGTGCGACAGCATTATCTGATGAGAGTTTGAAAGAAACCTCATTGTGGATGTCCATTTGGTCGCCTGGTTAAACTTTGCAACATCTGTATTTTTGGAGTATTTGGATCTGATAGTGGCCTGATGTTGGAAAGTAAGGGCATACTCAAAATCAATGTTCCAGTTGACTACATCAGACCACTACAAGGGAGCATCACTGTGTAGTGTACTGAGTACATTGTAACCTGTTCACGTCTGTGACTGCCATCTGAGAACAAGTACAGTAAACTCTCGTGCAGCTACACTTTTGGCTAGCTAGATTGACACTTGACAAGTTTCAATTTGCATGCACCTGGAGCCAAGCATTTGCTGGTGTTTTTTGGCAATCTAGTGCTAATCAGTGCACTGGTACGTGTCAAAAGTCCAAGTATTGTCAATTCGTGCGTGTGTTGGTTGAAGCTCTAGTGTGTTTCTTATTCGTATTGCATGGTTTCATGCCACTGCCATCTATTGGAACTCCTTGTAAGTACAGTACATACAGTATTGTTCTATGCAGCGCAACGTAGTCCTGTCGAAACTGACAATTAGAGTGCACCGCCTAACACTTTCCACTTGTTGTCAGTACATCAAAGCTGGTGAGCCACCCACAAAAGTTGCTGCAGAGTAGGAGTACAATTACTGATCGGAAGACAAATCGATCAGGAATTGAAAAATTTTGTTCCATCCAAGCATTGGGCAGCGCAGTGAAATCTTGAAAAACAATGAGAAAAGGTGCACATCCTCAGTTAGAAGAGGCATTATTTTTGTGGCACGAATAAATAAGAGCCAAAGGTGTGTCAGTTTCAGGACCTCTACTTTGTCAAAATGAGCTGATGAGCTGATTGAAGGAAAGAAACAAGAATTCCTCGGAAGTAATGGCCGGCAGGATCGTTTCAAGAAGTGGCATGGCATTCATGAAATTGCCATCAGTGCCAAATCATTATCTGGGGATGAAGCTGCTACGCTGATTTTAAGAAGAAACTGCACACAATCATTGACAAAGGAGGTTATACTGGCAATCAACTTTACAAATGTGATGAAACTGGGTTGAATTACAAAATGCTGCCAACGAAAACCCTTGCCTCTAAAGAAGAAGAAATGGCTTCCGGATACAAAAATATCAAAGAAAGATTTACTGTCCTCGCTTGCAGTAATGCCACTGGCAATCATAAACTGTGTCTTACTTTAATTGGCAAATCCAAAACACCAGGAGCATTTAGACACCAACCAACCAGTTTGCCACTGAGGTACACGAATCAGTCTTAAGGCATGTATGAACAGTGCCATCTTCAGAGAGTGGTTCCAGGCAGAGTTTGTTCCAGCTGTAGTAAATTACATGGAAGGAAATGGACTTCCTCGAAAAGCGCTACTTCTTGTGGACAATGCTCCTTATCACCCAGGTGATCTGCAAGATGGGGATATCAAAGTTGTATTTCTCCCACAAAATGTCACATCTCTATGTCAACCGATGGACCAAGGTATTCTTGAGGCGATGGAAAAACATTACAGATGCAAGATGCTAGGTGATTGATGCTGCAGATGATTTTGTGGAAGCTCTTAAAAAATCGATGTTTTAAGTGTCATTCATTGATTGCTGAAGCTTGGAGTCTAATTCCTCCACTTCCTCTTGTTGGGTCTTGGAAAAAACTCTTAGATCGTAAGGCAACCTAAGTGGTGGGAAGGAGGAGGCAACACCGAAACTCAAGCTGACATAATTTTGGTGAATTTACTGGAGAAGCTGGTTGTAAAGACACACACTTCGAAGACATTGAAGAGTGGATGGAAAATGGCATTTTTTCATGTGACTGAGGATGAAATCGTCCAAATTGTGACCGATCATAAAGTGTCAGAAGACTATGTTTCTGATGATGAATCAGAGAAAAATATTCCTCACATATTCTGTTACGAAGTGATCCAAACTGCCCTGGAGTACATCAGCCAACAGGAGGAGACGATTTATCCTGAAATAGTTTGATTTCAACGTTGGAGTTGTATTGTTGCAGCAATAGTTTCTCAAGCAAAAAAACAAAAAAAAAAAAAAAAAAAAAGACATTTGTGACTTCATTACCAAAAAATAAACTCTAATGAAGCATCCTAGAACTTCTATGTCCATAACTTAAAAAGTTTTTTTTTTTTTTTTTTTTAATTTTCTTGAAAGTTCCTCTAGACAGACTTTTTGTTCCTTTGAGTAATCTCTAGATTTGTTTCATAATTTTGTTCAGTAGTTTATTTTTTATTCAAAAGAGTAGGTAATAAAATTAAAACTCCTGTTTTTTCCTTCTGCCAAATAAGGGAGATTTTTTCTGTAAGAATGCAAAATAAACGAGCTTTGTTATACAGCATTTAAAAACTTTGAGTTTTCAATCATAGTTTGGTGCCTTTTTAACATGTCAACACAATTTTTTCAGTAAAAAAGTGCAGGGTTATTTGCAACCATATCAGTAACGTTTTACATACCCTACGCACGTTTTACGATTGTATTTCGCAATATTGATGCAATTTGGAGTGTTCACATGTGAAAACAGGGGGACTTTGATTTATCTGAAATTTTCGTTATCGGAACCGGCCACCGTCCCGATCATTTCGGATAAACAGGAGTTCACTGTAATAGACTCCTTGCAACATGCTGTGTCATACAGCTAGGAGCAGCCAGACTGTGGAATTGCCGTCCTGCGCATAGGCTGCCATTAACACCCAAGCAAATGATTGCATGTGAAGTGGTGCCATGATCAAGAAGTACGGACTGCTAATGAATGGCGTCACATTATGTTCACTAATGAGTCCCAGTCCTGCACTGCTCCAAATGACTATCGTGGAGAAGTTTGACAGTGACCTGGGGAGATGGGGAGAGGTCCTATTCTTCCACATTTGGGGGGGGGGGGGGGGTCACAAAGCAGTCCCATGGTGTGGGGAGCCATTGGGTATGACTTCAGGTCATGGCTTGTAATGGCCGAGGGAACTCTGATGGTACAGCAGTGTGTAATAGTATTGTGGTGCTATTTTTCAACAGGCCAGTGCTTGTCCACATGTAGTATGTGTCTCTTTAAATTGTCTGCGTGATGTTGATATACTCCTGTGGCCAGCAAAATCCCCATATCTGTCCCCGATAGAACATTATGGGACCAACATGGACGTCAACTCCATCCCACTGCCTGTATCCATGATTGCAATGTCCAGTTACAACAGTTGTGGATCACCTTTCTCAGGAGGGTATGCAGCAGCTTTACGACATCCTCCCGCACTGTCCAGGCGAGACAGGGTGCATTGCTGTATTGATAAGTGGGCTCAAACTGATAAGTTCTGTATAAATTTGACTCTGTTTTGTTATCACTGAAATAACATCACATACGCTCTAAATTCGCTATGTTTCAATTTGTTTTCTCCCCACCTTCTGAGTGTCTCACTTTTTTTCAAGCAGTGTAATTTAAGACAGACATAAGAATACGAAAATGGGATGGCATATCACATTGCTATTCAACTATGCCCCTAAGAAAATTGTAAGATAATGGAGAAGAGCAGGTGCACTATTACACTGACTAGAACGTAAACTTAAAGATAGAATTATATTGTGTAACCTATACCGATGACATAATACTAATTGACAAAAACATCACTGATGTGCTAAAGCAATTTGAAATATTAAGGGAGCAAGCTAGGAAAATTGGACTACTAATTTCACCTGGAGAAAAAATTCTTGGATGATACCAAAATGGCACTGGGTGAACTTATATAGGCAATGACATAGCATTCGGTGTTAAAGAGTTTAAATAGTTAGGTGAAAAAGACCACTGAACATCATAATGAAAAGAAGGCCATAGAATCCAGACTTCAGAAAATACAAACTGTCTCTCAGTTGACTAAAAGTATTTTTCCTGGAACTCTAAAATCTAACATTGTACAACAGTGATCAAATTAGAATTTCTTTATGCATGAGAGAGACTCTTTGTCCAACACAAGACATGAAAACAGCAAACTGAATTAGAAGAATGTAAAATTGTAGTAAAAATCTTAGGTCCAAGAATAAAAGATGGAATACATCACACAGAACCCAGTGTGAAATCTCCAGGCAAATTCCTAAAAACTCTTGTTACAATGTGTCTCCAAAGAATCCAACTTGTGGGACGTACAGAAAGAATGTATCCAAACCGGCAGCTCATTGGATTCCCACATACTTGAAAAATAAGATCCAACTGATGAAAACAAACAGAAAGAGACCTTAAGGAATTGGAATCACCACATTTACAGTATTCTGATGTAGTGATGAGTCAGACAGAGTGCAGTTTCACAGTAGCTTGATCGATGCTTGTACTTGTGTATGTAGTATATGCAAGTGTGTACAGCGTCTCTTCTGGTGTACTCACGATATGCTAATTTAGTGGCCGAGCAGTAAACCGGATCCCTACTCGGTTCCAGTGTGCTGTGCTAATTATTCTTCTTCACTTGACATTTATGCTTGGAGCTGCAAGAGAGGCCATTTTCCAGATAGTGCCACAAAAACAACAAATTCTCAGATATCAGTTTAACTTACACTCCTCCACATCATAGACAACATTTCACATTAATATGTTGCAGAACACTAGATTAGTGTTAAAATTGCCAGAGTAAACATTGTTCTCCATGTGACAGATTGTCACCCGAACTCCAAAATCGATAAATTTTATATCTCTGCACAGAGAAGCAGCTGGTTGCTCATTGTCATCTGTGGTGCTAATCAATGGGTCAAGCTCGTTGCTGGCACAGCGCCACCTCAGAGTAAGTGGCCCCTCATCCCAGCAGGTGGCGATGTTTTAACACCCGTATAGCTCCCCAGACCTACCGCGTCTGTGGATAACTCCGTCTCTGCACAGAACTTCACACATTTCCCACACAGTGGGCCCTCGTGTCTTTTACACACAATAAATCTTCAAACTTATTTCATTGGCTAAGTTAAATTTCGAGTGTGACATGCTATTTCGTAAAAAATAGCAAACAGTAGACATGGATGTTATTGTGACTCTTTCCTAAGGCAACATTTGTGTATTACACTTGTAGAAGTGCACTGCAACATAAAACAGTAGACCGTAAGTTCAAACAATGGAAACTCCAGGTTGGAATATCAGCAGTGTAGGAAAATATAGAGTGCTAATTACCATAAAGATGGCACGTTAAAATGCAGACAGGCACAGTTAAGACACTTACACATAAGCTTTTGGCCACAACCTTCATCAGAAAAAGAAATAGAAATACACACCATTCATTCACACAAGCAAGCACACCTCACACACACATGACCGCCGACTCCGACAGCTCAGATCAGAATGCTAGTCTGTAAGTTTGCTACACAATAAAATAATTATTCTGAGCTACAAGAAAAATGGATTCAAAGAACTAAACTGCTTGAAGAGAAAAAAGGGAAGGTCCCTGAAGCAACATAGTTTCACGAGTGTGCATACCAGTGGTAAATTATGAGAGTCGCAACTCTCTGAAATGGATACAAAGGCCACCAGATTGCATTAGCTTTGTTTGTGTCTCGGATTGTTACCGTGAATGGTAGGAGCTATAAGAGATGTGAAGAGTGTAAGATGTTGAGTGATCCCTGTGAAGGGCACAGATGCCCTGTACTTCTGTGAGTCAGCATTATCAGCACGTAACAAAATTTGAAGGGGCCTAATTGTGTGTCTCCATTTGCCAGGCTGATTGAATTATGTAATATTCAGATTTGTGAGACATTCAGATGTGGTAGTGGCCCCATGTTGGACTGCTTGGGAACGTAAGGGCGGCGTGCTTGTCAGCAAGCTTCCGGTTGACCGTGTCTGACGAGCTCATGGGAGAATTGCTGTAATGTACGCCGAGCACATTGTAACCCTTTGACACCTGCACCTGTCATGTGATCAGCAGTGAGTCACATTCTGCAAGACCCACGATGACAGTTGTCAGTGAGTATGACAACGACATAGGGAGAGGGCGTGTGGGGCAGCATCGGATATGACTTCAGGTCACTCTGACAGCACAGCAGTATGTCATGGACATCCTACATCCTCATTTGCTACCTCCATGTCCAACGGAGTTACAAGAGACAGAGCAGTGAAAACATATCCAGTTGTTGACTCACAAAACGGTTTTGAGGTGTGATGCATGTAGTCTTAAGTGAATCATTCATACAAAAAGAAAAGAAGAAGAAGCTAAAGTCAGAATGTGAAAAAATTGGAGAATAAAATAGATATTTGAAGACTTCACACTTGAAACTCCCAGTTTTCCTATTGTGAAAGTGCCTTCATGACCATATGCATTTCACTGACGATAAACTTTTTTTTCCCCCCCTGGGTCTTGGCTCCATATTTTTTCATCCAGTTGAGTCAGAATACTTGCATAGTATTTGTGAGGTATTGTTTCAGTCTTGCAAGCTAATCTAAAATACAAATCCCTTTTGCATCCTAGAAAACAATGACCACTCTTTCTCTCCGATGAAGTCACCTTGGCTATTTTTGTGCAACTGCTGTTTCATTTCAGTCATCTCTCATCCACGGGAACAGATTGGTGCATAGAATCAGTTGTGTGTCAGATTGTCCCAAATTGTTTTTCACATTAGGTTGTAGTCAGGCTTCAACAGACATGCCACTCACTTTCTGGTACGGCCACGGCATCAACTGTTTTGCACATCTTTTTAATTACTGATCTTGCAATATCACACTGTGTTCTTTCTCAGCATTTTCATATTTGATTGTAATTCAAGGAAGTTGTTCATGAGTCATCTTACAGAGACATATGCCACATATGAATTCAGCCACCCATTCCTTAACTGTTGACTATGAAGGAACTCCCCCCATGACCATGGACCTTACCATTGGTGGGGAGGCTTGCGTGCCTCAGCGATACAGATGGCCGTACCGTAGGTGCAACCACAACAGAGGGGTGTCTGTTGAGAGGCGAGACAAACATGTGGTTCCTGAAGAGGGGCAGCAGCCTTTTCAGTAGTTGCAGGGGCAAGCTTTCAGAGCCAGTAGCTCATTCTTCAGGCAGAAGGGTTGAAGTGGAAGGAAGAGGGGTGAAGGATTGGTCTAGGAAAAAGGGTAGATTTTGAGAAAGTTATCCAGAACTGCAGATCAAGGGTGACTTTCCAAATGGGATGAGAAGGAAAGATTGATTCCACATCTACATACATACTCCACTAGCCACCATATGGTGCATGGCAGAAGGTACCCTGTCTCACTACAATAGTCTGAATAAAATTACTTGATAGTTGACATCAATCACTTGCTGCAACAATGTTGCCACATTGGCTGCCAGCTACCGTTTGGTTACAGGTGACAACAAACAAGCGGCTCACTTCACAAATTATGTTAAATGTTTAACACAGAACAATTTTTCTAGTGGCTGGTGCAAGGTATGTCAGAAATGTTGGATACTCTGTCGACTATTGATTTAAAGTGACCAGTGACTGAACTGGGGCAGACGACCCGTTTTGTATCCCTGACTGTAAGCTTGTGTCCTAACCCAGCCGAGAAAATTGTGGTCAACAGTCTGCAGCAGTACTAATATCATGATCACTTTGTTCATGGCGATTAAAGCTAACCCTTAAGGGTAAACTCAAGACAACAAAAACTCAATTTCAGGGCTGAAAGCAAATTGAAATTTCTCCATGTCATTTGTTACCTGTAACTATCCTTACACTAGTTGCACATGCTGCCATGTTAGAAACCAGTGAACTGTCCATGTGGGCACTTGGTCGTGGATTATAGATGACTGAGGCAGATTCCAAATGAAGAAATAATGACAGGAAGACAAATAAGACCAAATAGAAGGGTCAAAACAATGATGAAAAATTATGCAGCAAATTATTAAAAATAAAAAATATGTATATTTAAAGCAATTAATTGAATGAAAATAATAATCACACTGTTTTGGTTAGATTTAGAAATAAAAATTTTGCTGCATTGATGAGATTCAAACCTACGACATGCTACACATTAGATTAATCTGCCAACCATTGTGCTATGCCACAGCACTGCATGAAGTATTTATATATGTGAATGTAGTGACCCAGTTGCAACTATGAATTGCAACCTTAAAAATTTCAGTTTCACGCAGTGTAGTGAAAAGCTTATCTAATGTAAGATGATCTCTGTGAATATGATAACTATATATATGATACTGAATTACACCTTGTGCTGAGTTATTCGGTAGTGTTTGGTTAGTGCTATGAATGAAATGTGTGTCTTTCATTAGCATTGTTAATGTGTGTTGTTTTTGGTGTAGTTATCGCGTGTCATGAAATACATAATGAAAGTGTCGGGCTCATAATTCGGGATACAAATACATCAAGAAAGAATGCTGAACCAGGAATTGGAAGTGACTGGCCAATTTTGGTGGAGTTTGGCAACAGCAGACAGTTCAAGTGTGACGCTGACTACTCTTATTGGCGTTTGAAGTGCCAACTATCAAGTAATTTTAATTCGACTGTAGTCAGTTCCTTTCCCGTTCCATCTGCCAATCGAGTGAGGAAAAAGTGAATGTCTATATGCCTCTCTATGAGTCCTAATTTGTCGTCTCTTATCTTCGTGGTCCTTATGCATAATGTATGTTGGTGCAAGCAGAATTGTTCTGCAGTCAGCACAGTGTTCCTCAAAATCCCTCCAGGGATTCCCATTTGAGTTCCAGAAACATCTCCATAATACTTGTATGTTGTTGTTTCAACCTACTGTTAACAAATCTAGTATCCTGCCTCTGAATTACCTCAATGTCTGCTTTAATTCGACCCCTTGTGGATCCCAGACACTCAAACTGTACTCAAGAAGAGATCACACTAGCATCCTATATGTGATGTCCATCACAGTTGAGCCACACTGTAGTAAAATCCACCCAACAAACGAAAGATGATTATTCACCTTCCCTACCATGACCCTCACAAGTTTGTTCCATTTCATATCACATTGCAGTGTTATGTCCAGATATTGAAACAATGTGACTTCTTCATTCATGACACTACTAATGCTGGATTCTGGCATTATGGATTTGTTTTTCCAACTCATCTGCAGTAACTTATATTTTTCTACATTTAGGGTTAGCTGTCATTTATCACACCAACTGGGAACTTTGTCCAAGTCATCTTTTATCCTCCTAAATCACTCAACGATGACACCTTCCATACACCACAACATCATCAGCAAACAACCACAGATTACTGTCCACTTTGTCCATCAGATCAGTTATGCACATAGAAAATATGAGTAATAGCGCTCCTATCGCACATCCCTGGAACGATCCTAATGATACCCTAGTCACTGATGGACACTCACCGTCGGGATAATGTAGTGGGTTCTATTACTTCAGAAGTCTTTGAGCCACTCACATGTCTGGGAACCTATTCCATTTGCTTGTACCTTTGTTAAAAGTCTGCAGTGAGGCACTATGTCAAATGCTTCTCGAAAATCAAGAAATATGGAATCTGGGTTTGTGAATTTTGTGATGGCAAAGTTAGAGGAGCAATGCATCTGCATTAAATTTTGCATGATACTCAAGAAAACCTTTACAGAGACACACCAAATGATGCAGGGAGCCTATAGCGATGAGTGCTTAAGCCATGCTCGGTGTTACATATTATTCACACGTTTTAAAAATGGCTTTGCAAAAGTCAAAAATGATCCTTGTTCAGGACGCTCTTAGATGTCCCCTGATGATGCTTGTGTCAGGAACGTCAACGAAATTGTGTGTGCCGGTCGAAGATTCACTGTCCGAGAGATTGTAGAAGAATGTAACATTTCAATTGGATCATGTTATGAAATGACACAGCATCTTGGAATGCATTGTGTTGCCGCCAAGTTCATTCCACGGCTCATGAGTCAAGACCAAAAAAACTTTTTGGATCTCACAAATGAGAATGAGATGTTCCTTGCGAGAATAGTATGACCCCTGCAGACTTCTTTTTATTTCCAAAGGTGAAAAGGATGAAGTTTCCAATGGTAGATGAGATAGAAGAAAATTCGCAGATGGCACTTTATGCGACCCAGCAAGAGGTGTGTCAAGACTGCTCCTGGAAGTGGAAATGATATTGGGAGCAGTGTATCAATTGTGGAGGAGAGTATTTCGAAGGAGACAATCCATAGTAACTAAAAGATAAGCATAGAAAATTTTGTGGACAAAGTTCTGGAATTTTTTGAACAGACGTCGTATGACAAAAGGGCATGCTGAGTTGCCCATGAGCGATGCTTTGTACTGATTTGTGGACATAAACTTATTGGTCTCTATGAAACTGATTAGATTCAAACCCAGAATATGTTCAAAAATTCTGCAGCAAACTGATGTTACAGGTATTGGTCTGTAATTTCGCGGGTCTGTTCTTTCGCCCTTCGTATATACAGGAGACGCCTCTGTATTTTTTCCCCAGTTGCTTAGGTCTTTCTGCTGGGTGAGAGATTCACAATAAATACAAGCTAAGTAAGGGTCCAGTGCCATATAGCACTCTTTGTAAAACCAAATTGAGATTCCATCTGCAACTGGCGACTTATTTGTTTTTAATTATTTAAGGTGTCAGAGATGCTTACGAGGGTGGTTTGAAAAGTTCTTGAAACAGAATAGAAAAAAAGTACTTAGTCACTGAAACTTTGTTGTTTTTCAATGTACCCTGCTTGTAGATTAATTCACTTGGTCCAACAGTGTTCCAATACCTTGATCCCATCTCGACAATGATTTTCCTCCAGGCCTGTAAAATAGTTGTCAACTCAGGCTATCAATTCTTCATTTAAGTGAATCTTCATCCACAAAGAAAAATTTTCAGTTTAGGGAAGAGGCACATGTGGCAACAATTCATACCTTAGTTTGTGTAATTTTACCATGGCGATGGCACATGCGTGCGAGCGTGCATTGGCTTGATGCTAGATGACTTTCTTCCTTATTAAACCTGGCCTTTTTTGCATATCTTTTGTTGCAATTTGTCCAGAAGGTTAGCATAGTACTCTCCAGTAATTGTTTGCCCAGTGGGGAGATAATGTACAAACAGAATCCCCTTCTCATCCCAGAACACTGATGCCATGATCTTCCCCGCTGAAGGAATTTGGTGGTGCATCCCAGAACACTGACGCCATGTCCTTGCCCGCTGAAGGAGTTTGGCGGAGGAGATTCAGCATGTTTCCACTGCTTTGATTGTTGCTTTGTCTCTGGGGTATAGTAGTAAACCAAAGTTTCCTCGTGGTCACAAACCAGCACAAAAGATCTTGTTTGTTTCTCCTAAAACAGGCCAAACATTGTTGTGATATGTCCACTCTTATGCGTTTTTGACCCAGCGTAAAGAGTCGCGGCACCCATCTTGTGAATACCTTTCAGATGACATCTGGCAAGCGTGAGCAATTTAATGCACTCTAAATTGGTGATCCTCCTTGATCATTATGCGCACTTTTGCAATGATTTCTAGAGTAGTGACACATCTTGGCTGACCTATTCATGGATGATCATCATCTAAGCTCTCCTGACCAAATTTAAATTCATTTATCCACTTGGCAACAGTTGAAGACAAAGGAGCAGAGTCCCCTGGTGTATTCTGGAAATCGGCATGAATGTCGTTCGCTTTCATACCTTTCTTTATGAAGTACTTAATCACTGCTTGAATCTCGACCCGACCCCCCCTCACCTGTCACGTACAGTCCCGTCTTTGCAGATCACTACACAGGAACAACAACAGAGCCGTGTCACTGCCACAGCTCTCTTCCAAGAACACTGACATGGCACGTGTTTACAGGTAACAGTCCAACAAATATCATGTGAACAACTTGTGCTAGCACTGGCCTCTTGTGGTGATTGTTGTTAGGTGTCTTTGTGCTATTGTTAAATGACAGTATGTTTATATGATTCTCTTGCATGAATGATTTCTTAAATGCAAAATTTAAAACATTTATCTCCTACTGCCACACCAGACTGGTCAAGTGACTTGATGGAAACCTTTGACTCACTTAGTGATTTTACATAGGACAATAATTTCCCCTGCTTCTCAGCCAGATCTTTTGCTGAGGTATGACAGTGGTAGTAACCTTTCCTTGTTGCCATTTGGCATTCTCTTTTGAACCAAGAGTGCAGTAGCTTTTCCTTCCTCAGTATTTTCCGAATTTCATTGTTAAACCACAGTGGCTCTTTTGCATCCTTAATTCGTTTACTAGGTACAGACTTGTTGAGAGTGCAATTCACGATCTGTTTAAGCTTTGACCATAATCTCTCTACGTCCATCTTAATGGAAGTAAGTGATGTCAGTTCTGTCTAAGTGAGATGCTAACATCTGCTTATCTGCTCTTTCTGGCATGAACATTTTCCTAGCATTCTTGACTGATTTATTAATTTTTGTAACCTTAGTTGTTATGATGTTATCATGATTATTAATCCCCATCTCTATGCTGAAGTCATTGATGATATCTGGCCTGTTTGTAAATACAAGGTCTAAGATATTTCCATTGCATGTGGCATGCCAAACTAGGTGCTCAAGACAATTTTCGAAAACCACATTCAAAAGTGCTTCACAAGATTGACTGCACCCCCTGCAATGAAGCCATAGGCTACCATCTATACTCAGTAGGCTAAATTCACCTCCAACTAGTATTGCATGATCTAGGTATTTACGTGCTACTGTCTGTAGACTTTCTTTGAATGGCTCCAAAACTGTCATAGCAGAACCGGGTGGCTGATTAAAACATCCATTAATTAACGTGATTTCACGTAGACTTGTTATACTTCACTGTCACAATCAGCTTTGACCTCAATAGAGACAATGGACACTCCCTCTCCTACAGTGTCTAACCTGCCTTTCCGATATATATTCCATTAATCACTAAATATGTCAGAGCTTTCTACTCTGGGTTTCAGCCAGCTCTCAGTCGCTGAGAATAATTTGAGTGCGAGACTTTCCTGGATGGCAGTAAATTCGGAAACTGTGTTACAAGTACTTTGACAACTGATAAAATTTTGACAATCTACACTGGAGTGAATTCAAAAGATAAACCTCAACCAACATTGAATGTATCTTGGTGATAAAGAGCCCAAATAAATAAATTGATGATTTTATTCCATTTCATCTGATTGAATGAAACACACACAGCATAACTACTCAGAAAACAACTATAGTGCTGATTACATTTACTATCATACATGTAGCACTCTGAGAACATTTCACCTTGTCATAGTAGTCCTGTGTTTTGGAACTAGGCAGTGCTTCATTTCACAAAGCGAAAGGAATGGCTTCCGTAAAAAAAAAAAAAAAAAAAAAAAAAGAAGAGGAAATAGTGGTTGCTGGTGTTTTTAACACTATCTTTCAATTTAGTTCCTATTGTGAACTTTGCAGCTACGATATGTAAATGCTCTGAGACTGCTATTGATAATATCTTTATGAACAAATCTAGGGGAAAAAAGTCATATCACAAAACCAATAGTAAATGGACTATCTGATCATGACGTGCAGCATCTTGTGTTAAATGTTGAAATTTGTCAGGATAAAAAAATATTAAATCTGAGTACAGGAGGATAATAAATAAGCCAGAAATTGAGGAATTCAGGAAATTCCTCAAAGACATGAACTGGAGAGATGTTTACCTGACTCAAATGGAAAATACAAAGCATTTATTAATAAAGTTACCTCCTCATTCGAAAATTGTTTTCCTCTAAAGGTAACTCAAATCACACAGAAGTCAAAAGATAAACCATGGATTACACAAGGAATAAAGATATCATGTGGGGCAAAAAGGAGACTGTATCTACTATCTAGGAACATTTCTGATATTAGCATTGTAATGCATTACAAAGAATACTGCAAAATGTTGAATCAAGTAATCCAGAAATCGAAGTAGCTTTATTAAGGGAAAAAGATAATTGTATCGGGCAACAAAATAAGAACTGTATGGGATATAGTGAAGACAGAGAGAAGTGGGGCCAAAAAGGAAGTGGAACAGATAGCTCTAAAAGTAAATGAGACTTTGGTAACAAGTGCATGTAGTGTTGTAAATCTCTTAAGCAAGACTTAATTTTTGTTACTGACGGCTCGGGGTTATCAGGTTCGGTGAATGGTGCAATGGAGTATCTGGGACCAGTCTTTGAAGAACATCGTGTAGAACCTATTTGAGGAACTTTGAATTCCAACCATTGCTTCTCAGTATACTTACTCCTTAATGAAATTTGTTGCAAGTTATATATCTATATTTCCAACAAATAGCTCAATACATATTATCAATACTAGGAATAAGAACAATCTACATAAAGACCTAAAATCACTTATGTTGGTCCAAAAGGGGGTCCAATATTCAGGAACACACATTTTCAATAAATTACCAGCAACCATTAAAAACTTGGTTTCAGATAAAGCACAGTTTAAACAGAGTTTGAATGACTTTTTGATAGGCAATGCCTTCTACTCTATAGATGACTAACCTAACAGAGACTGTTAGGCCAGCTTAAGTAAAAATATGTTAGATTTAAGTTTTGACAGCACTTGGTTGCAACAGACAATATTAGGTATTTTGTGTATGATAAATTTATTAATAGTGCATAACAATGTTTCATTCTGACAGTGTATTAATTCTGTAAATATTAGCTTTTCCAGTTTACTGTATTGTATTCACCTATTTTGACAATCTCGTGACAAATGATCAGGGTAGTATTCATTATATTAAAATGTTTTGTGTTATACATTCTGACATGTTCCACACCCTCGAGAATCATCTCATTTTTTCAGTGTATGTAACGAAAACTGAATCAAATCAAATCCAATAACCATCTCTCGTCATGTAATAACTTCACTTCTTCTTCTTCTTCCCTTGTCGTCTCCTGTTTTTCCAGTACTCGTCCATCTCCTCCTCATAAATTCTATTCGTGTTGTTCTCAATCCCCTATTTCTTCTGCATCGAAAGCCTTTTATTTTTATTTATTTATTTTTTTTATCGAGGTGAGTCTTTACGGACTGCGTGGTAACAACCGACTTCACTCTAGTGCCAGGTCTTGTTCTTGCTCCAGCTTTGACTTCCTGCCAGTATCTTCTGAGCCCCTCCAAGAAGTGCCTTTTTATGCCCTTCAGATAATGGTCCTCACTGTCTTTCAGATGTTGATGCCATGTTAAAACCTTGGTAGTTGGTCACCAATCTTCTAAATTTGTTCCTTTCAGGAATTTCTCTCTGAGATACCAATCTGCTTAAGATCTTTTTCACATTCGTTGAACCATCTCGGCCTCGTTTTCTTACATAGGATGAAACTCCGTATTCTTTTTGTTAGTCGATCACCGTCCATTTTCATGAGATGACCATAAAATAACAATCATTTCTTCGTAATGGATGCTGTGATAGGTTCTGTCTTGCTGCACGAGTTCTCATTTGCTCTCATTTGCCATTGTCCATCGACCCATCTATTACCTTAGGATTTTCCTTAATATCCTACACTCACGCTTTTCCAGCCGCTCAGCTTGACCTTGCCTATTCGTGGTCAAAGTTTTGGATGCTTATAAGCCCTCAGGTTTTACAACTGTATTATAATGTTGGAACTTGGCCCATATACTCATAGACTTTTTGTTATAAGTATTCTTTGTCAGTTGGTATGCTTGGTCTAACTTCCTCATCCCGACAGTTGCTTCTTCTTTTAATCCATTCTCCTGGTGGATGACTTCACCGAGATACCTGAAATTCTTAACTCATCCGATTTTTTCCCAGGTTGGTTCTCATCCATTCAGGTCCGTCACAGATGTTCGTCATATATTTTGTCTTTTGAATAGAGATCTGGAGTCTAACTTTTTTCAGCAATTTCTGACAGCCTATTTATCTTGTTGACTGCTGACTCTATGTTGTTAGCAAAAATGGCCAGGTCAGCCGTAAAATCTAAGCAGTCAATGCACACCCCTTTGTTCTTAGGACCAAGTCTGAACCACTCTTCATTTGTTTCTTCTTGGGCTAATAACTTTCTCCACTCTCGAATGACCTTTTCCAAGACACAATTGAAAAGGAGAGGGATAGTCCATCTCCTCGTCTTATGTCTGTTCTGATTGTAAAGGGTTCAGATACCTCACCCATAAATTTAATTTTTGACACTGTGTTAGCAAGAGTTTGTTTGATCAGCTTTCTTGATGTATTATCCACCCCAAACTTTTCCAAAATATTCATTAATGCCTGTCAGTCGATGGAGTCATATACTTTCTGAAAATCAACAAACAAGACCACATAGTTATTTCTTCCAATTTTTTTTGTACCTGATGATGTTCTTCAGGTTAAAGATCTGTTCTGCGCAAGAATCGCCCTTTCGGAAACAAGCTTGATAGTCTCCAGTCAGTTGGTTACAATAATCTTCTATTCTATTCTGTATCACTTTGGAGAGGATCTTATATGGAACAGATACTAATGAGGTACCCCTATAGTTATTGACATTCTATATATCACCTTTTTTGTGTAGACGATGGATTAAAGCTGACTGCCATTCAGTTGGTATCATCCTAGCTCTCCAGATCTCCTCAAAAAGTTGGACTAGTATATCTAGAGTTTCATTATTTGCCAGCTTCAGTAGTTCCACCACTATTGAATCCTCTCCAGCTGCCTTATTATTCTTACAGTTGTTGATGATATCTTTGGTCTCCTCTTTACTAGATGGAGATGAGGGGTAGTTTGTGGATTGGGGCACATACAGGGAATCTTTCTTTCGGTTCATCACAATTAAGTAGGTTTTCAAAGTAACAAGACATTATCTTGCAGTTTTCTTTGTTGTTCAGGCCAAGTGTGGTGTGCGTACTGTAAGACCTTCAGTACACACACCATCAGATTATTTGACTTGTTGCTCTAACGAAGTAAGCGAGTGTCAGCAATATGTCTCGTGGTCTTATCATGGCGTGTTTATCTTCTGCCATTAGGTCAGACGATAGAAATGCCACTTGCACGCTTAGAGTAGCAGATTGACGGTGACTAACTTTAAACAGAACTTGATTAATTTTCACTTACATTTATTAAAATAATAACAAATATAAAAATTACTTAACTTGGTTCTGGATGCTATTTACAATTGACAATCTGAAGTTCCTTTGGTATTGGTACGTTAATTTTATTCTCACATATATCTCGGATACTTGACAAAAGTGTCTATACATTTATCTTCATGGCTATGTACAGGAAAATGGTAATCTTATTAGGCGCAGACTGAATCTTGACTATGGACTGGTACAGACAATTGTAGAACTCGTACAGACTGGTACAGACTAATGCAGACTGGTACAGACTAATGCACACTGGTACAGACTGGTGCAGACAAATGCAGACTGACTGATCGAAGGTCTTAACACTTGTTATAATACCTCGCACGTTCATGTATCACTGCGCGAGTGTGATGCGCGAGGAGAAAGTGTTCTATGTTAGCAGCAATCTCTTTGGCTGTGTTACATATTAATACGCGGATCGGCGGAAGCAGAATTTGGTCCGTCTCTATGGCAGCGCCACCTCGTAGTGTGGAGATGGACGAGCGCTGCGCCTGCGCTGTTGTGCTTAGCGGGGCGCACTCTAGTGGGAAATTTGTGTACGCGCTGAATACGCGGAACTATGTACACAACACTGAGCTTTCCATTTTCGTCTCTAAAACAAAAACTATGGGCTTGGTATCCTTTCAAATTCGATTTGAACGTCTGATAGAAGTCTCTGACATTGTTTATCTGGAAACGCTGATCGATCTGTTCTAACTGCTGTTTCTCTGCAATTGCTTAGCCCTTCGTAGAGTTCTGGCTGCATATTTTCGAACTTCATGGAATACATCAAAATCATCAGGTCTCCTGGTAGAGTTCCACTTTTTCCATGCACTTGCTGTTTGGGCCACCACCTCACCACAAACCTCATTCCACCATGTATGATTCCTCTTTTTAGCTGTCAGGATTGTAGTATTAGCTGCTTCTTGGATCATGGAGGCAATGTCTGCCCATTTATGGGATTCAACTGTCAGTTACTGGTGGCATTGTTCCAATATGTTTTGATTGATTTTGAGCTTCGCAATATCATATTTATGAATTTTATTTCCGGTTTTCACGGTCTTATTGAGAGGGATGAAATTAATTTTGATCTTGGAGAGGTGATGATCCTTTTAAATTCAGTATTTTATCTGTAAAAAGGTTTCTTTCTATTATTTCTGATTGTTTGATGTTGTTTCTTTCTTATTTATGTAATCCATGCTATCATTGATTCCTTCTTCCAGAACTACTCATTCAGTAGAGGTCTCTCAAAAAAGATTAATCTTCTTTTAGCCATTACTTCTGATATTTTCTCAAAATTTTTGTAGATCTCCTCATTGCTTCTCATTTTCCAGCCATCTGTAGCTTGTATTGCAACCATTATGTTCTAATAATGCTCCTTTGAGGAACCTCTGTTCTGTCCAGCTTATAGTTCATCATTAGGCATCCTCATCCATATAAACATCCTGGTCTTACCACTGTGGGATAGTGTTTTAGTTTTGTTTTTTTAGTTGTACATCTCTTGTTGTAAATATCCTTTGTCAAACGATTTGCTCTCTCCAGTTTGCTGACTCTTGCATCTACTGTTAATTCTTCTAGTCCATTTTGTTGTACAGTTTGTCCAATATATTTAAATTTACTTACTAATGCTATTTTACAGTTTTGTTTTTCTAAGAATGTTGATGCATTGTTTGAAATTGTCATCAATGTTGGTTTTTCGGCTGAAATTTTGGGACCAGCTCTCTTTGCTACTTCTTCCAAAAGATTTCTTTCAATAACTGTCTGTCAGATTTTTTGAAAGTATATCAGAATCATCTGCAGAAGCCAGGCAGTTTACCTTAATTCCATTTGTTTTTCGTCCTAAAATTATTGGTTCAATTTTGTGATTTTTTTTTCTCCAAATTCCAGATACTTTCTATTTTTTCTAGAATGCAGTGTTACAGTAAAGGTGATAAACTGTCCCCTTGTCTAACACCAGTTTTTATTTCAAATGGTTGAGATACTTCTCCCATAAATTTAGCTTCAGTCATCCTATTTGCTAGTGTTTTGAGGATTATGTTTGCTTTAACACAAAATTCTTTGATGATTTTACCTATAATTTCTTTGCCTATCAAATCAAATGTTTTCTTGAAACCAATACGTGATACTATTATAGGTTTGGTGATTAACAGTATGTGGAGAATTATCGATTTTCTAATAAACATCTGTTCTGTGCAGGGTCTTCCCTTTCTAGAGCTCCTTGAGATTCTCCCAGTTATTTGTCTAAAGTTTCTACAACTCTGTCCAGAGAATTTTTGATAATATTTTGTGTACCACTGGCAGAAGTGAGGCATCTCTGCAATTGTTGACATTTTGTGTGTCCCCTTTTTTTCATAGCTGTGGATTAATGCTTTCCATAATCTCTTCAGCTTTCCAAATGTTCTCAAACAGCAGTTGTAGATCATTTGTGTGTTCTGACTATGTCAATAATTTTGCTGCAGTAGAGTCTTCATTTGTTGCTTTGAAGTTTTGGAATGATTTGATGGCTTCATGAATTTATTGCTCTGTTAGTGGAAAATCTTCCTCCAGATGTTGTGGGACTGCTATTATATATTGCTACAATGTGCTGTTATTATTATTGTTGTTGTTGTTGTTGTTGTTTGGTTGCCTGTTCTTCAGCACTTTCTTTCTGTTACCTTTATCTATTTACCGCCATTTTAGCCCATTTACCGGTATTTTCAGCTTGTTCTTCACTTATTTGACCTTTTGGTGGCTCCTCTTGAAGAGATCTTATTTCTCAGCATTTAAAATTACATCATCTGCTGCTCTTTCGCAAATGAATTTCATCATGTCCAGTCTAGTTTTTTCATTCATTTAACCATACATCTTCCTTGACTCAAGATCCTGAATTTTTGTCCTTAATTCTTGAACAGTCTCATTTCTCTTTTTACGTTTTCCAGATGAATAAACTTTTGGTCCTCAAAGCTAAGATTAGTATCAGTTTTTTTATTTGTTTCTGCCTATGGCTGCTATATCTCTTTAGTTAGAATATTTTCTCTCTGTGTATTTGATTATAGTCTAAGTCTGAATATTTTTATAAGTACATTTATTGCTGTAGCAATGAGTAAAATAAATTGTATTGCACTGCCTGTAGCATGTAGCACCATTTTGACCGTTAGTCCTCTTGCTGTACAAAAAGTAGCTTTGATGATTACTTAATGCAAGTACTTTGTAAGAGCTGTGGAATGGTTAGTATCTGTTTATATTTTTCTGATTAATTCAAGCTCGTCAATGCACATCCTGTGTTAAGGAAATATTTGCACTGAATTTACTGTATGTTAAATATAAGCAGTGGATCTATTGGGGTAGTCTTTTTGGTAGAAATATGTCAAGGTGAACAAAACAGGAGATGGTGAAGGAACAGAGGGAAAAGATCAACATTTGCTTCTCATCAGCAATATAACTGGGTTGCAACATTCAGTGAAAATTATCTGTGACAGGAAGTTGTCAGAAATACATTTTTTGAAGAAACTTTATGTTTGTATAAGCATTTATTAAATTTAAAAAGTTGGATTTCATCTGTTAATACAAAAGATAATGTTTTGCATTGCAGGCATGATGAACCTGTCAAAGATGAAGAATCGGCCAATGATTCTTATTGGAGGATAACAGTATGTATAACTTAAACTTGAGATTCTTGAAAATAAAGCTAGTCAGTATTTCTTAACAGTACTGATTTAAATACATCTAAAAGATCGCTGTTACCTAAATGAAAGTTGACGAGCAAAGTCTTAGTGGACATTTGTATAAAATTGTCATAGGTGTTATTTACAAGAAGAGTAAATAGTTTCAATAGGAATGTGGTGAGACATTTAACAAATGTCATGACCACACATTAATAGGACCTTATAACACTACCATTATGATATTAGTATGCTTTTACGTAAATAACAGAAACCCTGTCTCTATGTTGCCACGTATAACCCTCTTACTAAAATTTAGTTTAGTTTCCAAATAAAATGCACTATGGAAGGATAGTCCTGTTTATAGGAAAAGATAATCAATAGAGTTATCCTTCTTACTGGATTTACCGTGTGTTGCGTCTAATGGATAAGTAAATTGGACTATTCACTTCTTTTCCTAAGATCTTACCCAGTGGCTAGATAGAAACACAGTATGAATAATAATATACTGAAGCTAGGACAACTCATTTCCAAGTTCATTTAGTGGTTTAAAACATGTACTTAATGGTCACCAACCTATCCTGGCAATGAAATAGTGAAGTATTGGAGAAGCAGAAATGTGAATTTTGCCTACTTTCTTGCTACTGTTTAGTTTGGCTCTTCAAATAAATTACCCCACTTAAACAATTTTGGGCTACATCTTTATGTATTATGTTTTTAAAAAAGAAAAAGCCCAGTAGAAAACTTCAAGGAAGGTAAAAAAAATTAGCCGGGGTGGGGGGGACAACATTTAGAAAAGCACTTTCCAATAATCAAGAAACTTAAATACTTAGACACTAAAGCACACACTTTTTAACTGAACATTTCACTTAAAGAAAACCTCTTTCTTGGTGGAACTTACTTTCAAAAGCTATTATTCTTTGAATTAGCCATCTAACAGGTTCTAGTAACTTGGCTTCACTCTGATTGAATTTTATGTTAGCAAACTATAACACTTTGGTATAGTTAAGAAAACATTTTTATTATTTACGCTAAAGCAATATAAATGGTGCCTCTTTATTTTAACTTGGCACTTCACTCTGATTGAATTTTATGTAAGCAAACTATAACACTTTGCAATAGTTAAGAAAACATTTTTATTTTTTACACTAAAGCAATTTAAATGGTGCCTCTTTATATTAACTTGGCATTTCATAAGTCTGTAAAACAGGACACTCGGATTAATCAAACACCAGGAAGGATCCCTATACAGATGTACGATTAGGATGAAATGACAGGGTGAGCCAGTTTCCATAAAGTTCAAGAATGATTATTAAAACACAGTTTAAATTAATGGTTCATGCTGTACAAAGGTAAAAATAGAAAAAAATCTTATCTGGTGGCTGTAGGCTTGGGTGTGGCGAACAGCTATGACGGCTACACTACCCACACTACGGCCTGCAAGTTTCTTGCTGTATGGGCTCAATTTCTCTTCTTGGCTTCATTCAGTTTTACATACAGTAGCTCAACAACTCGCAGCTATGCTGTAAGCTGTTTGCAGTCTTCAACCGAGGCATTTTTATGAAAATTTGCAGGCAAAGCTTCTGCTCCACAAAGGAGTTACCTCAATCACTGCTGCCTACAGACTGTGTGACTTACTTCCCGCACTTGCTCGAGGTAGCATGCCAATTCGCCTTTCGCACCTTTTGCGCTCCCCACAGCTATTTTCGTTGAAAACAAAAGCACACTGGCTTTTACATAACACCTATTTCTTACATTGTTCCTAAGCATGACCATATCTTAAATTGTCAAATTTACATCAACATGAACAATTTATACACACAAATATTTTTAAATACAAAATGTTATCAAAACATTATTTAGACCCTTGGTATCCTTTGTAGAGGACTTGGGCAGGTTTGTCCCATCCTAGAACACATTATTTTGTTACTTCCCTTCAGATATTCCATTTAGCTACATCCACAATTATTCCCAATGTTCTGCCTTTTGAGGTGTCCAGTGCGGGTTGCTCTCCACTTCCTGGGTGTATTGTATCGAGTTAGCTCCCAGGAGCCGCTCAAAGCACAAACTCTTAGAAGATTCACTCTTCTTGTACTTAAGTCGGCATTGTCCCTTATGTATTCAATCCCGATGCAATTTCTGTGTTTCCTGGTCAATGTGAAGGTCCAAGGGATACAGAAAACCTGCACTGGAGCATCGGAATCTAATACTGGTCCCCCAGGAGCCGCTGCAAGCACAAACTCTTAGAAGATTCACTCTTCTTGTACTTAAGTCGGCATTGTCCCTTTTGTATTCAATCCCGATGCAATTTCTGTGTTTCATGGTCAATGTGAAGGTCAAAGGGATACATTTATCGTGCACTGGTGCATCGGAATCTAATAATGGTCTCCCAGGAGCCGCTCAAACCACAAACTCTTAGAAAATTCACTCTTCTTGTACTTAAGTTGGCATTGTGCATTTTGTATTCAATCCCGATGCGATATGTGTGTTTCATGGACAATGTGAATGTCCAAGGGATGCAGTAAACCTGCACTGGTGCATCGGAATCTCATACTGGTCTCCCAGGAGCCGCTCAAAGCACAAACTCCTAGAAGAATCATTCTTCTTGTACTTAAGTCAGCATTGTATCTTTTGCATTCAATCCCGATGCAATTTCTGTGTTTCATGGTCAATGTAAAGGTCCAAATGATACAGTCAACCTGCACGGGTGCACCGGAATCTAATACTGGTCTCCCAGGAGCCGCTCAAACCACAAACTCTTAGAAAATTCACTCTTCTTGTACTTAAGTCGGCATTGTGCCTTATGTATTCAATTCCGATGCAATTTCTGTGCTTCATGGTCAATGTGAAGGTCCAAGGGATACATTTATCGTGCACTGGTGCATCGGAATCTAATACTGGTCTCCCAGGAGCCGCTCAAACCACAAACTCTTAGAAAATTCACTCTTCTTGTACTTAAGTCGGCATTGTCCCTTTTGTATTCAATCCCGATGCAATTTCTGTGTTTCATGGTCAATGTGAAGGTCAAAGGGATACATTTATCGTGCACTGGTGCATCGGAATCTAATACTGGTCTCCCAGGAGCCGCTCAAACCACAAACTCTTAGAAAATTCACTCTTCTTGTACTTAAGTCGGCATTGTCCCTTTTGTATTCAATCCCGATGCAATTTCTGTGTTTCATGGTCAATGTGAAGGTCAAAGGGATACATTTATCGTGCACTGGTGCATCGGAATCTAATAATGGTCTCCCAGGAGCCGCTCAAACCACAAACTCTTAGAAAATTCACTCTTCTTGTACTTAAGTTGGCATTGTGCATTTTGTATTCAATCCCGATGCGATATGTGTGTTTCATGGACAATGTGAATGTCCAAGGGATGCAGTAAACCTGCACTGGTGCATCGGAATCTCATACTGGTCTCCCAGGAGCCGCTCAAAGCACAAACTCCTAGAAGAATCATTCTTCTTGTACTTAAGTCAGCATTGTATCTTTTGCATTCAATCCCGATGCAATTTCTGTGTTTCATGGTCAATGTAAAGGTCCAAATGATACAGTCAACCTGCCCTGGTGCATCGGAATCTAATACTGGTCTCTCAGGAGCCGCTCAATCCACAACCTCTTTCAAAATTCACCTTCTTGTACTTAAGTCGGCATTGTCCCTTTTGTATACAATCCCGATGGAATTTCTGTATTTCATGGTCAATGTGAAGGTTAAAGGGATACAGTAAACGTGCACTGGTGCATCGGAATCTAATACTGGTCTCCCAGGAGGCGCTGAGACCACTTTCTCTTAGAAGATTCACTCTTCTTGTACTTAAGTCGGCATTGTCCATTTTGTATTATATCCCGACGCAATTTCTGTATTTCCTGGTCAATGTGAAGGTCCAAAGGATACAGAAAACCTGCACAGGACCATCAGAATCTAATACTGGTCTCCCAGGAGCCGCTGCAAGCACATACTCTTAGATGATTCACTCCTCTTGTACTTAAGGCGGCATTGTCTCATTTGTATTCAATCCCGATGCAATTTCTGTGTTTCATGGTCAATGTGAAGGTCCAAGGGATAGAGTAAACCTGCACTGGTGCATCGGAATCTAATACAGGTCTCCCAGGAGACACTCAAAACACAAACTCTCCGAAGATTCACACTTCTTGAGGTTAAGTTTGCATTGTGAGTTTTGTATTCAATCCCGATGCAATTTCTGTGTTTCATGGTCAATGTGAAGGTCCAAGGGATACAGTAAACCTGCAATGGTGCATCGGAATCTAATACTGGTCTCCCAAGAGCCGCTCAAACGACAAACTCTTTCAAAATTCACCTTCTTGTACTTAAGTCAGCATTGTCCCTTTTGTATTCAATCCCGATGCAATTTCTGTGTTTCATGGTCAATGTGAAGGTCAAAGGGATACATTTATGGTGCACTGGTGCATTGGAATCTAATACTGATCTCCCAGGAGCCGCTTAAACCACAAACTCTTAGAAAGGTCACTCTTCTTGTACTTAAGTTGGCATTGTGCATTTTGTATTCAATCCCATTTCGATATGTGTGTTTCATGGACAATGTGAAGGTGCAAGGGATACAGTAAACCTGCACTGGTGCATCGGAATCTCATACTGGTCTCCCAGGAGCCGCTCAAAGCACAAACTCCGAGATGAATCACTCTTCTTGTACTTAAGTCAGCATTGTACATTTTGTATTCAATCCCGATGCAATATCTGTGTTTCATGGTCAACGTGAAGGTCCAAATGATAGAGTCAACCTGCCCTGGTGCATCGGAATCTAATACTGGTCTCCCAGGAGCCGCTCAAAGCATAAACTCTTATAAGATTCATTCTTCTTATACTTAAGTTGGTGTTGTGCATTTTGTATTCAATCCCGATGCAGTTTCTATGTTTCATGGTCAATGAGAATGTCCAAGGGATACAGTAAACCTGCACTGGTTCATCGGAATCTAATACTGGTCTCCCATGAGCCGCCCAAACCACAAACTCTTAGAAGATTCACTTTTCTTGTACTTAAGTCGGCATTGTGCTTTTTGTATTCAATTCCGATGCAGATTCTGTGCTTCATGGTCAATGTGAAGGTCCAAGGGATACAGTAAACCAGCACTGGTGCATCGGAATCTAATACTGGACTCCCATGAGCCGCTCAAACCACAAAACCCTTAGAAGATTCACTCTTCTTGTACTTAAGTCAGCATTGTGCAATAAGGATTCAATCCCGATGCGATTTCTGTGCTTCCTGGTCAGTGTGAAGGTCCAAGGGATACATTAAACCTGCACTGGTGCATCGGAATCGGATACTGGTCTCCCAGGAGCCGCTCAAACCACAAACTCTTAGAAAATTCACTCCTCTTGTACTTAAGTCGGCATTGTCACTTTTGTATTCAATCCCGATGCAATTTCAGTGTTTCATGGTCAATGTGAAGGTACAAGGGATACAGTAAACCTGCACTGGTGCATCGGAATCTAATACTGGTCTCCCAGGAGACGCTCATACCACAAACTCTTAGAAAATTCACTCTTCTTGTTCTTAAGTTGGCATTGTGCATTTTGTAATCAATCCGGATCGATACGTGGGTTTCATGGACAATGTGAACGTCCAAGGGATACAGTAAACCAGCACTGGTGCATCAGAATCTAATATTGGTCTCCCAGGAGCCGCTCAAAGCATAAAATCTTAGAAGATTCACTCTTCTTGTACTTAAGTCGGTATTGTGCATTTTGTATTCAATACCGATGCGATTTCTGTGTTTCATGGTCAATGTGAAGGTCCAAGGCATAGAGTAAACCAGCAGTGGTTTATCGGAATCTAATACTGGTCTCCCAGGAGCCGCTCAAACCACAAACTCTTAGGAGATTCACTCTTCTTGTACTTAAGTCGGCATTGTGCGTTTTGTATTCAATCCCGATGCGATTTCTGTGTTTCATGGTCAATGTGAAGGTCGAAGGGATACAGTAAACCTGCACTGGTGCATCGGAATCTAATACTGGACTCCCATGTGCCGCTCAAACCACAAAACCTTTAGAAGACTCACTCTTCTTGTACTTAAGTCAGCATTGTGCAATAAGTATTCAATCCCGATGCGTTTTCTGTGTTTCATGGTCAATGTGATTGTCCAAGGGATACAGTAAACCTGCACTGGTGCATCGGAATCTAATACTGGTCTCCCAGGAATCGCTGAAACCACTTTCTCTTAGAAGATTCACTCTTCTTGTACTTAAGTCGGCATTGTCCATTTTATATTATATCCCGATGCAATTTCTGTGTTTCCTGGTCAATGTGAAGGTCCAAGGGATACAGAAAACCTGCACAGTAGCATCGGAATCTAATACTGGTCTCCCAGGAGCCGCTGCAAGCACAAACTCTTAGATGACTCACTCTTCTTGTACTTAAGGCGGCATTGTCTCATTTGTATTCAATCCCGATGCAATTTCTGTGTTTCGTGGTCAATGTGAAGGTCCAAGGGATACAGTAAACCTGCACTGGTGCATCGGAATCTAATACTGCTCTCCCAGGAGCCGCTTAAACCACAAAATCTTAGAAAATTCACTCTTCTTGTACTAATGTCGGCATTGTCCATTTAGGATTCAATCCCGATGCAATTTCTGTGTTTCATGGTCAATGTGAACGTCAAAGGGATACATTTCTCGTGCACTGGTGCATCGGAATCTAATACTGGTCTCCCAGGAGCCGCTCAAACCACAAACTCTTAGAAAATTCACTCTTCTTGTACTTAAGTTGGCATTGTGCATTTTGTATTCAATCCGGATCGATACGTGGGTTTCATGGACAATGTGAAAGTCCAAGGGATACAGTAAACCTGCACTGGTGCATCGGAATCTAATACTGGTCTCCCAGGAGCCGCTCAAACACAAACTCCTAGAAGAATCAATCTTCTTGTACTTCAGTCAGCATTGTACCTTTTGTATTCAATCCCGATGCAATACCCGATTTTCATGGTCAATGCGAAGGTCCAAATGATACAGTCAACCTGCCTTGGTGCATCGGAATCTAATACTGGTCTCCCACGAGCCGCTCAAAGCATAAACTCTTAGAAGATTAATTCTTCTTGTACTTAAGTCGGTATTGTGCATTTTGTATTCAATCCCGATGCAATTTCTATGTTTCGTGGTCAATGAGAATGTCCAAGGGATACAGTAAACCTGCACTGGTTCATCGGAATCTAATACTGGTCCCCCATGAGCCGCCCAAACCACAAACTCTTAGAAGATTCACTCTTCTTGTACCTAAGTCGGCATTGTGCATTTCGTATGCAATCCCGTTGCGATTTCTGTGTTTCATTGTCAATGTGAAGGTCCAAGGGATACAGTAAACCTGCACTGGTGCATCGGAATCTAATACTGGTCACTCAGGAGCTGCTCAAACCACAAACTCTTAGAAAATTCACCTTCTTGTTCTTAAGTCGGCATTGTCCATTTTGTATTCAATCCCGATACAATTTCTGTGTTTCATGGTCAATGTGAAGGTCATAGGGATACAGTAAACGTGTACTGGTGCAGCGGAATCTAATACGGGTCTCCCAGGAGACGCTCAAAGCACAAGCTCTTCGAAGATTCACAATGCTTGAGGTTAAGTTGGCATTGTGAGTTTTGTATTGAATCCCGATGCAATTTCTGTGTTTCATGGTCAATGTGAAGGTTCAAGGGATACAGTAAACCTGCACTGGAGTATCGGAATCTATTAGTGAGCCAGGAGCCGCTCAAACCACAAACTCTTAGAAGATTCACTCTTCTTGTACTTAAGTCGGCATTGTGCCTTTGTATTCAATCCCGATGCAATCTCTGTGTTTCATAGTCAATGTGAAGGTCCAAATGATACAGTCAACTTGCACTGGTGGATCGCAATTTAATACTGGTCTCCCAGGAGCCGCTCGAAGCACAACCTCTTGGAAGATTCACTCTTCTTGTACTTAAGTCGGCATTGTCCATTTTGTATTCAATCCCGATGTAATATCTGTGTTTCATGCTCAATGTGAAGGTCCAAGGGATACAGTAAACTTGCACTGGTGAATCGGAATCTAATACTGGTCTCCCTGGAGCCGTTCAAAGTACAAACTCTTAGAGGATTCAATTTTCTTTTACTTAAGTCGGCATTCTGCCTGTTGTATTCAATTCCGATGCAATTTCTGTGCTTCATGGGCAATGTGAAGGTCCAAGGGATACAGGAAACCAGCACTGGTGCATCGGAATCTAATACTGGACTCCCATGAGCCGCTCAAACCACAAAACCCTTAGAAGATTCACTCTTCTTGTACTTAAGTCAGCATTGTGCAATAAGGATTCAATCCTGATGCGATTTCTGTGTTTCCTGGTCAATGTGAAGGTCCGAGGGATACATTAAACCTGCACTGGTTCATCGGAATCTGATAGTGGTCTCCCAGGAGCCGCTCAAACCACAAAGTCTTAGAAAATTCACTCCTCTTGTACTTAAGTCGGCATTGTCACTTTTGTATTCAATCCCGATGCCATTTCAATGTTTCATGGTCAATGTGAAGGTACAAGGGATACAGTAAACCTGCACTGGTGCATCGGAATCTAATACTGGTCTCCCAGGAGCCGCTCAAACCACAAACTCTTAGAAAATTCACTCTTCTTGTACTTAAGTCGGCATTGTCCCTTTTGTATTCAATCCCGATGCAATTTCTGTGTTTCATAATCAATGTGAAGGTCAAAGGGATACATTTATCGTGCACTGGTGCATCAGAATCTAATACTGGTCTCCCAGGATCCGCTCAAACCACAAACTCTTAGAAAATTCACTCTTCTTGTACTTAAGTTGGCATTGTGCGTTTTGTATTCAATCCTGATGCGATATGTGTGATCATGGACAATGTGTAGTTCCAAGGAATACAGTAAACCTGCACTGGTGCATCGGAATCTCATACTGGTCTCCCAGGAGCCGGTCAAAGCACAAGCTCCGAGAAGAATCATTCTTCTTGTACTTAAGTCAGCATTGTACCTTTTGTATTCAATCCCGATGCAATTTCTGTGTTTCATGGTAAATGTGAAGGTCCAAATGATACCGTCAACTTGCACTGGTGCATCAGAATCTAATACTGGTCTCCCAGGAGCCGCTCAAAGCATAAACTCTTAGAAGATTCACTCTTCTTGTACTTAAGTCGATATTTGCATTTTGTATTCAATCCCGATGCAATTTCTATGTTTCATGGTGAATGGGAATGTCCAAGGGATACAGTAAACCTGCACTGGTTCATCAGAATCTAATACTGGTCTCCCACGAGCCGCCCAAACCACAAACTTTTAGAAGATTCACTCTTCTAGTACTTAAGTCGGCATTGTGCCTTTTGTATTTAATCCCGATGCGATTTCTGTGTTTCATGGTCAATGTGAAAGTCCAAGGGATACAGTAAACCTGCACTGGTGCATCGGAATCTAATACTGGTCTCTCAGGAGCCGCTCAAACCACAAACTCTTAGAAAATTCACTCTTCTTGTACTTAAGTTGGCATTGTGCATTTTGTATTCAATCCGGATCGATACGTGGGTTTCATGGACAATGTGAAAGTCCAAGGGATACAGTAAACCTGCACTGGTGCATCGGAATCTAATACTGGACTCCCATGAGCCGCTCAAACCACAAAACCCTTAGGAGATTCACTCTTCTTGTACTTAAGTCAGCATTGTGCAATACGGATTCAATCCCAATGCGGTTTCTGTGCTTCCTGGTCAATGTGAAGGTCCAAGGGATACATTAAACCTGCACTGGTGCATCGGAATCTGATACTGGTCTCCCAGGAGCCGCTCAAACCACAAACTCTTAGAAAATTCACTCCTCTTGTACTTAAGTCGGCATTGTCACTTTTGTATTCAATCCCGATGCAATTTCAGTGTTTCATGGTCAATGTGAAGGTACAAGGGATACAGTATACCTGCACTGGTGCATCGGAATCTAATACTGGTCTCTCAGGAGCCACTCAAACCACAAACTCTTAGAAAATTCACCTTCTTGTACTTAAGTGTGCATAGTCCCTTTTGTGTTCAATCCCGATTCAATTTCTGTATTTCATGGTCAATGTGAATGTCAAAGGCATACAGTAAACGTGCACTGGTGAATCGGAATCTAATACTGGTCTCCCTGGAGCCGTTGAAAGTACAAATTCTTAGAAGTTACACTCATCTTGTACTTAAGTCGGCATTGTGCATTATGTATTCAATCCCGATGCAATTTCTGTGTTTCATGGTCAATGTGAAGGTCCAAATGATACAGTCAACCTGCACAGGTGCATCGGAATCTAATACTGGTCTCCCATTAGCCGCTCAAAGCACAATCTTTTAGAAGATTCACTCTTCTTGTACTTAAGTCGTCATTGTGCCTTTTGTATTCAATCCCGACGCAATTTGTGTATTTCATGGTCAATGAGAAGGTCCAAGGGATATAGTAAACCTGCACTGGTTCATCGGAATCTAATACAGGTCTCCCAAGAGCCGCTCAAACCACACACTCTTAGAAGATTCACTCTTCTTGTACTTAAGTCGGCATTGCGCCTTATGTATTCAATCCCGATGCAATTTCTGTGTTTCATGGTCAATGTGAAGGTCCCAGGGATACAGTACACCAGCACTGGTGCATCGTAATCTAATACTGGTCTGCCAGGAGCCGCTCAAACCACAAACTCTCAGAAAAATCACTCATCCTGCACTTATGTCGCCATTGTGCATTTTGAAATCAATCCCGATGCAATTTTAGCGTTTCATGGTCAATGTGAAGTTCCAAGGGATACAGTAAACCTGCAACGGTGCTTTGGAATCTAATACTGGTCTCCTATGAGCCGCTCAAACCACAAAATCTTAGAAGATTCAGTTTTCTTGTACCGAAGTCGGCATTGTCCCTTTTGTTTTCAAACCCTATGCAATTTCTGCGTTTCATGCTCAATGTGAAGGTCCAAGGGATACAGTAAACGTTCACTGGTGAATCGGATCTAATACTGGTCTCCCTGGAGCCTTTCAAAGTACAATCTTTTAGAAGATTCACTCTTCTTGTACTTAAGTCGGCATTGTGCATTTTGTATTCAATCCCGACGCAATTTGTGTAATTCATGGTCAATGAGAAGGTCCAAGGGATACAGTAAACCTGCACTGGTTCATCGGAATCTAATACAGGTCTCCCAAGAGCCGCTCAAATCAAAAACTCTTAGAAGATTCACTCTTCTTGTACTTAAGTCGGCATTGTGCCTTTTGTATTCAATCCCGATGCGATTTCTGTGTTTCATGGTCAATGTGAATGTCCAAGGGATACAGTAAACCTGCACTGGTGCATAGGAATCTAATACTAGTCTCCCAGGAGCAGCTCAAGCCACAAACTCCTAGAAAATTCACTCTTCTTATACTTAAGTCGGCATTGTGCCTTATGTATTCAATCCCGATGCAATTTCTGTGTTTCATGGTCAATGTGAAGGTCCAAGGGATACATTAAACCTGCACTGGTGCATCGGAATCTGATAGTGGTCTCCCAGGAGCCGCTCAAACCACAAAGTCTTAGAAAATTCACTCCTCTTGTACTTAAGTCGGCATTGTCACTTTTGTATTCAATCCCGATGCAATTTCAATGTTTCATGGTCAATGTGAAGGTACAAGGGATACAGTACACCTGCACTGGTGCATCGGAATCTAATACTGGTCTCCCAGGAGCCGCTCAAACCACAAACTCTTAGAAAATTCACTCTTCTTGTACTTAAGTCGGCATTGTCCCTTTTGTATTCAATCCCGATGCAATTTCTGTGTTTCATAATCAATGTGAAGGTCAAAGGGATACATTTATCGTGCACTGGTGCATCAGAATCTAATCCTGGTCTCCCAGGATCCGCTCAAACCACAAACTCTTAGAAAATTCACTCTTCTTGTACTTAAGTTGGCATTGTGCATTTTGTATTCAATCCTGATGGGATATGTGTGATCATGGACAATGTGTAGTTCCAAGGAATACAGTAAACCTGCACTGGTGCATCGGAATCTCATACTGGTCTCCCAGGAGCCGCTCAAAGCACAAGCTCCGAGAAGAATCATTCTTCTTGTACTTAAGTCAGCATTGTACCTTTTGTATTCAATCCCGATGCAATTTCTGTGTTTCATGGTAAATGTGAAGGTCCAAATGATACCGTCAACTTGCACTGGTGCATCAGAATCTAATACTGGTCTCCCAGGAGCCGCTCAAAGCATAAACTCTTAGAAGATTCACTCTTCTTGTACTTAAGTCGATATTTGCATTTTGTATTCAATCCCGATGGAATTTCTATGTTTCATGGTGAATGGGAATGTCCAAGGGATACAGTAAACCTGCACTGGTTCATCAGAAACTAATACTGGTCTCCCATGAGCCGCCCAAACCACAAACTTTTAGAAGATTCACTCTTCTAGTACTTAAGTCGGCATTGTGCCTTTTGTATTTAATCCCGATGCGATTTCTGTGTTTCATGGTCAATGTGAAAGTCCAAGGGATACAGTAAACCTGCACTGGTGCATCGGAATCTAATACTGGTCTCTCAGGAGCCGCTCAAACCACAAACTCTTAGAAAATTCACTCTTCTTGTACTTAAGTTGGCATTGTGCATTTTGTATTCAATCCGGATCGATACGTGGGTTTCATGGACAATGTGAAAGTCCAAGGGATACAGTAAACCTGCACTGGTGCATCGGAATCTAATACTGGACTCCCATGAGCCGCTCAAACCACAAAACCCTTAGAAGATTCACTCTTCTTGTACTTAAGTCAGCATTGTGCAATACGGATTCAATCCCGATGCGATTTCTGTGCTTCCTGGTCAATGTGAAGGTCCAAGGGATACATTAAACCTGCACTGGTGCATCGGAATCTGATACTGGTCTCCAAGGAGCCGCTCAAACCACAAACTCTTAGAAAATTCACTCCTCTTGTACTTAAGTCGGCATTGTCACTTTTGTATTCAATCCCGATGCAATTTCAGTGTTTCATGGTCAATGTGAAGGTACAAGGGATACAGTATACCTGCACTGGTGCATCGGAATCTAATACTGGTCTCTCAGGAGCCACTCAAACCACAAACTCTTAGAAAATTCACCTTCTTGTACTTAAGTGTGCATAGTCCCTTTTGTGCTCAATCCCGATTCAATTTCTGTATTTCATGGTCAATGTGAATGTCAAAGGTATACAGTAAACGTGCACTGGTGAATCGGAATCTAATACTGGTCTCCCTGGAGCCGTTGAAAGTACAAATTCTTAGAAGTTACACACTTCTTGTACTTAAGTCGGCATTGTGCATTATGTATTCAATCCCGATGCAATTTCTGTGTTTCATGGTCAATGTGAAGGTCCAAGGGATATAGTAAACCTGCACTGGTTCATCGGAATGTAATACAGGTCTCCCAAGAGCCGCTCAAACCACAAACTCTTAGAAGATTCACTCTTCTTGTACTTTAGTCGGCATTGTGCCTTATGTATTCAATCCCGATGCAATTTCTGTGTTTCATGGTCAATGTGAAGGTCCCAGGGATACAGTACACCAGCACTGGTGCATCGTAATCTAATACTGGTCTGCCAGGAGCCGCTCAAACCACAAACTCTCAGAAAAATCACTCATCCTGCACTTATGTCGGCATTGTGCATTTTGAATTCAATCCCGATGCAATTTTAGCGTTTCATGGTCAATGTGAAGTTCCAAGGGATACAGTAAACCTGCAACGGTGCTTCGGAATCTAATACTGGTCTCCTATGAGCCGCTCAAACCACAAAATCTTAGAAGATTCAGTTTTCTTGTACCGAAGTCGGCATTGTCCCTTTTGTTTTCAAACCCTATGCAATTTCTGCGTTTCATGCTCAATGTGAAGGTCCAAGGGATACAGTAAACTTTCACTGGTGAATCGGATCTAATACTGGTCTCCCTGGAGCCTTTCAAAGTACAATCTTTTAGAAGATTCACTCTTCTTGTACTTAAGTCGGCATTGTGCATTTTGTATTCAATCCCGACGCTATTTGTGTAATTCATGGTCAATGAGAAGGTCCAAGGGATACAGTAAACCTGCACTGGTTCATCGGAATCTAATACAGGTCTCCCAAGAGCCGCTCTAATCAAAAACTCTTAGAAGATTCACTCATCTTGTACTTAAGTCGGCATTGTGCCTTTTGTATTCAATCCCGATGCGATTTCTGTGTTTCATGGTCAATGTGAATGTCCAAGGGATACAGTAAACCTGCACTGGTGCATAGGAATCTAATACTAGTCTCCCAGGAGCAGCTCAAGCCACAAACTCCTAGAAAATTCACTCTTCTTATACTTAAGTCGGCATTGTGCCTTATGTATTCAATCCCGATGCAATTTCTGTGTTTCATGGTCAATGTGAAGGTACCAGGGATACAGTAAACCTGCACTGGTGCATCGGAATCAAATACTGGTCTCCCAGGAGCAGTTCAAACCACTAACTCTTAGAAGATTCACTCTTCTTGTACTTAAGTCGGCATAGTCCCTTTTGTATTCCATCCCGATGCACTTTCTGTGTTTCATGCTCAATGTGAAAGTCCAAGTGATACAGTAAACCTGCCCTGGTGCATCGGAATCTAATACTGGTCTGCCAGGAGCCGCTCAAACCACAAACTCTCAGAAAATTCACTCATCTTGCACTTATGTCGGCATTGTCCCTTTTGTATTCAATCGCGAAGCAATTTTTGTGTTTCATGGTCAATGTGAAGGTCCTAGGGATACAGTAAACCTGCACTGGTGCGTCGGAATCTAATACTGGTCTCCCAGGAGCCGCTCAAAGCACAAACTCTTAGGAGAATCACTCTTCTTGTACTTACGCCGGAATTGTGCGTTTTGTATTCAATTCCGACGCATTTTCTGTGTTTCATGATCAATGTGAAGTTCCAATGGGAACAGTAAACCTGCACTGGTGCTTCGGAATCTAATACTGGTCTCCTATGAGCCGTTCAAAGCACAAACTCTTAGAAGATTCACTCTACTTGTACTTTAGTCGGCATTGCGCACTTTGTATTCAATCCTGATGCAATTTTTGCGTTTCATGGTCAATGTGAAGGTCCAAGGGCTACGTTAAACCTGCACTGTAGAATCGGAATCTAATACTGGTCTCCCAGGAGCCGCTCAAACCACAAACTCTTAGAAAATTCACTCTCCTTGTACTTAAGTCGGCATTGTGCATTTAGTATTCAATCACGATGCAATTTCTGTGTTTCATAGTGAATGTGAAGTTCCAAATGATACAGTCAACCATCACTGGTGCATCGCAAACTAATACTGGTCTCCCAGGAGCCGCTCAAAGCACATACTCTGAGAAGATTCACTCTTCTTGTGCTTAAGTAGGCATTGTCCCTTTTGTATTCACTTCCGATGCGGTTTCTTTGTTTCATGGTCGATGTTAGGGTTCAAGGTATACAGTAAACCTGCACTGGTGCAATGGAATCTAATACTGGTCTCCCAGGAGCCGCTCAAAGCACAATCTGTTAGAAGATTCACTCTTCTTGTACTTAAGTCGGCATTGTCTCTTTTGTATTCAATCCCGATGTAATTTCTGTGTCTCATGGTCAATGTGAAGGTCCAAGGGATACAGTTAATCAGCACTGGTGCATCGGAATCTAATACTGGTCTCCCAGGAGCCGCTAAAAGCAGAAACTCTTAGAAGATTCACCCTTATTGTAATTAAGTCGTCTTTATCCCTTTTGTATTCAATCCCGATGCAATTTCTGTGTTTCATGGTCAATGTGTAAGTCCAAGGGATACAGCAAACCTACACTGGTGCAACAGAAAGTAATACTGGTCTCCCAGGAGCCGCTCAAATCACAAACTCTTAGAAGATTCACTCTTCTTGTACTTACGTTGGCATTGCCCCATTTGTATTCAATCCCGATGCACTTTCTGCGTTTCATGGTCATTGTGAAGGTCCAAGGGATACAGTAAACCTGCACTGGTGCATCGGAATCTAATACTTGTCTCCCAGGATCAGCTCAAACCACCAACTCTTAGATTATTCACTCTTCTTGTACAGAAGTCGGCATAGTCCCTTTTGTATTCAATCCCGATGCACTTTCTGTGTTTCATGCTCAATGTGAAAGTCCAAGGGATACAGTAAACCTGCAATGGTGCATCGGAATCTAATACTGGTCTGCCAGGAGCCGCTCAAACCACAAACTCTTAGAAAATTCACTCTTCTTGCACTTATGTCGGCATTGTCCCTTTTGTTTCAATCCCAAAGCAACTTTTGTGTTTCATGGTCAATGTGAAGGTTCAAGGGACACAGTAAACGTGAACTGGTGCATCGCAATCTAATACTGGTTTCCCAGGAGCCGCTCAAAGCACAAAATCTTCGAAGATTCACTCTTCTTGTACTTAAGTTGGCATTGTGCCTTTAGTATTCAATCCCCATGCAATTTCTGTGTTTCATGGTCAATGTGAAGGTCCAAGCGATACAGTAAACCTGCACTGGTGCATCGTAATGTAATACTGGTCTCCCAGGAGCCGCTCAAAGCACAAACTCTTGCAAGATTCACTCTTCTTGTTCTTAAGTCGGCATTGTCACTTTGTATTCAATTTCGAAACAATTAGTGTTTTTCATGGTAAATATGAAGGTCCAAGGGATACAGTAAACCTGCACTTGTGCATCGGAATCTAATTCTGGTCACCCTGGAGCCGCTAAAACCACAAACCTTTAGAAGATTCACTTTTCTTGAACTTAAGTCGGAGTTGTGCCTTTCGTATTCAATCCCGATGCACTTTCTGTGTTTCATGCTCAATTTAAAAGTCCAAGGGATACAGTAAACCTGCACTGGTGCATCGGAATCTAATACTGGTCTGCCAGGAGCCGCTCAAACCACAAACTCTAAGAAAATTCACTCTTCCTGCACTTATGTCGGCATTGTCCCTTTTGTATTCAATCCCAAAGCAACTTTTGTGTTTCATGGTCAATGTGAAGTTCCAAGGGATACAGTAAACCTGCACTGGTGCTTCGGAATCTAATACTGGTCTCCTATGAGCCGCTCAAAGCACAAACTCTTAGAAGATTCACTCTTCTTGTACTTAAGTCGGCATTGTGCATTTTGTATTCAATCCCGATGAAATTTTTCGTTTCATGGTCAATGTGAAGGTCCAAGGGATACAGTAAACCTGACTGGTGCATCGGAATCTCATACTGGTCTCCCAGGAGCCACTCAAAGCACAAACTTCGAGAAGAATCATTCTTCTTGTACTTAAGTCAGCATTGTACCTTTTGAATTCAATCCCGATGCAATTTCTGTGGTTCATGGTCAATGTGAAGGATCAAATGATACAGTCAACCTGCACTGGTGCATCAGAATCAAATACTGGTCTCCCAGGAGCCGCTCAAATCATAAACTCTTAGAAGATTCACTCTTCTTGTACTTAAGTCGGTATTGTGCATTTTGTAGTCAATCCCGATGCCATTTCTATGTTTCATGGTCAATGAGAATGTCCAAGGGATACAGTAAACCTGCACTGGTTCATCGGAATCTAATACTGGTCTCCCATGAGCCGTCCAAACCACATACTCTTAGAAGATTCACTCTTCTTGTACTTAAGTCGGCATTGTGCCTTTTGTATTCAATCTCGATGCGATTTCTGTGTTTCATGGTCAATGTGAAGGTCCAAGGGATACAGTAAACCTGCACTGGTGCATCGCAATCGAATACTGGTCTCTCAAGACCCGCTCAAACCACAAAGTCTTAGAAAATTCACCTTCTTGTACTTAAGTCGGCATTGTCCCTTTTGTGTTCAATCCCGATGCAATTTCTGTATTTCATGGTCAATGTGAAGGTCGAAGGGATACAGTAAACGTGCACTGGTGCATCGGAATCTAATACAGGTCTCCCCGGAGACGCTCAAAACACAAACTCTCCGAAGATTCACACTTCTTGAGGTTAGGTTGGCATTGTGAGTTTTGTATTCAATCCCGATGCAAATTCTGAGTTTCATGGTCAATGTGGAGGTTCAAGGGATACAGTAAACCTGCACTGGTGCATCGGAATTTAATACTGGTCAGCCAGGAGCCGCTCAAACCACAAACTCTTTGAAGATTCACTCTTCTTGTACTTAAGTCGGCATTGTACTTTTGTATTCAATCCCGATGCAATCTCTGTGTTTCGTAGTCAATGTGAAGGTCCAAGTGATACAGTCAACGTGCACTGGTGCATCTCAATCTAATACTGGTCTCCCAGGAGCCGCTCAAATCGCAAACTCTTAGAAGATTCGCTCTTCTTGTACTTAAGTCGGCACTGTGCCTTTTGTATTCAATCCCGACGCAATATCTGTGTTTCATGGTCTATGAGGAGGTCCAAGGGATACGGTAAACCTGCACTGGTTCATCAGAATCTCATGCTGGTCGTCCATGAGCCGCTCAAACCGCAAACTCTTAGAAGATTCACTCTTCTTGTACTTTAGTCGGCATTGCCCCATTTATATTCAATCCCGATGCAATTCCTGCGTTTCATGGTCAATGTGAAGGTCCAAGGGATACAGTAAACCTGCACTGGTGCATCGGAATCTAATACTTGTCTCCCAGGATCAGCTCAAACCACCAACTCTTAGATTATTCACTCTTCTTGTACAGAAGTCGGCATAATCCCTTTTGTATTCAATCCCGATGCACTTTCTGTGTTTCATGCTCAATGTGAAAGTCCAAGGGATAGAGTAAACCTGCACTGGTTCATTGGAATCTAATACAGGTCTCCCAAGAGCCGCTCAAACCACAAACTCTTATAAGATTCACTCTTCTTGTACTTAAGTCGGCATTGTGCCTTTTGTATTCAATCTCGATGCGATTTCTGTGTTTCATGGTCAATTTGAAGGTTCAAGGGATACAGTAAACCTGCACTGGTTCATCGGAATCTAATACTGGTCTCCCATGAGCCGTCCAAACCACATACTCTTAGAAGATTCACTCTTCTTGTAGGTAAGTCGGCATTGTGCCTTATGTATTCAATCCCGATGCAATTTCTGTGTTTCATGGTCAATGTGAAGGGTCAAGGGATACAGTACACGTGCACTGGTGCATCGGAATCTAATACTGGTCTCCCAGGAGGCGCTCAAACCACAAACTCTTAGAAGAGTCACTCTTCTTGTACTGAAGTCGGCATTGTCCCTTTTGTTTTCAAACCCTATGCAATTTCTGTGTTTCATGCTCAATGTGAAGGTCCAAGGGATACAGTAAACTAGCACTGGTGAATCGGAATCTAATACTGGTCTCCCTGGAGCCGTTCAAAGTACAAACTCTTAGAAGATTCACTTTTCTTGTACTTAAGTCGGCATTGTGCATTTTGTATTCAATCCCGATGCAATTTCTGTGTTTCATGGTCAATGTTAAGGTCGAAGGGATACAGTAAACCTGCACTGGTGCATCGGAATCTAATACTGGTCTCCCAGGAGCCGCAGAAAGCACAAACTCCTAGAAGATTCATTCTTCTTGTACTTAAGTCGGCATTGTCCATTTTGTATTCAATCCCGATGCAATTTCTGTGTTTCATGGTCAATGTGAAGGGTCAAATGATACAGTCAACCTGCACTGGTGCATTGGAATGTAATAGTGGCCTCCCAGGAGCCGCTCAAAGCACAAACTCTTAGAAGATCACTCTTCTTGTACTTAAGTCGGCACTGTGCCTATTGTATTCAATCCGGACGCAATTTCTGTGTTTCATGGTCTATGAGGAGGTCCAAGGGATACGGTAAACCTGCACTCGTTCATCAGAATCTCATGCTCCTCGTCCATGAGCCGCTCAAACCGCAAACTCTTAGAAGATTCACTGTTCTTGTACTTAAGTACACGTTGTGCCTTTTGCATATAATTCCGATGCGATTTCTGTGTTTCGTGGTCAATGTGAAGTCCAAGGGATACAGTAAACATGCACTGGTGCATCGGAATCTAATACTGGTCTCCCAGGAGCCGCTGAAAACACACTGTCCTAGAGGATTCATTCTTCTTGTACTTTAGTCGGCAATGTCATTATGTATTCAATCCCGATGCAATTTCTGTGTTTCATGGTCAATGTGAAGGTCCAAATGATACAGTCAACCTGCACAGGTGCATCGGAATCTAATACTGGTCTCCCATTAGCCGCACAAAGCAGAATCTTTTAGAAGATTCACTCTTCTTGTACTTAAGTCGGCATTGTGCCTTCTGTATTCAATCCCGACGCAATTTGTGTGTTTCATGGCCAATATGAAGGTCCAAGGGATACAGTAAACCTGCACTAGTTCATCGGAATCTAATACAGGTCTCCCAAAAGCCGCTCAAACCACAAACTCTTAGAAGATTCACTGTTCTTGTACTTTAGTCGGCATTGCCCCATTTATATTCAATCCCGATGCAATTTCTGCGTTTCATGGTCAATGTGAAGGTCCAAGGGATACAGAAAACCTGCACTGGTGCATCGGAATCTAATACTTGTCTCCCAGGATCAGCTCAAACCACCAACTCTTAGATTATTCACTCTTCTTGTACAGAAGTCGGCATAATCCCTTTTGTATTCAATCCCGATGCACTTTCTGTGTTTCATGCTCAATGTGAAAGTCCAAGGGATACTGAAACCTGCACTGGTTCATTGGAATCTAATACAGGTCTCCCAAGAGCCGCTCAAACCACAAACTCTAATAAGATTCACTCTTCTTGTACTTAAGTCGGCATTGTCCCTTTTGTATTCAATCCCGACGCAATTTTTGTGTTTCATGGTCAATGTGAACGTCCAAGGGATACAGTAAATGTGAACTGTTCCATCGGAATCTAATACTGGTCTCCCAGGAGCCGCTCAAAACACAAAATTTTGAAGATTCACTCTTCTTGTACTGAAGTTGGCATTGTGCCTTTAGTATTTAATCCCCATGCAATTTCTGTGTTTCATGGTCAATGTGAAGGTCCAAGGGATACAGTAGACCTGCACTGGTGCATCGGAATCTAATACTGGTCTCCCAGGAGCCGCTCACAGCACAAACTCCTAGAAGATTCACTCTTCTTGTACTTAAGTCGGCATTGTGAATTTTGTATTAAATCCTGATGCAATTTTTGCGTTTCATGGTCAATGTGAAGGTCCAAGGGCTACATTAAACCTGCACTGGAGAATCGGAATCTAATACTGGTCTCCCAGGAGCCGCTCAAAGCACAAACTCTTAGATGATTAACACTTCTTGTACTTAAGTCGGCAGTCCCTTTTGTATTCAATCCCGATGCAATGTCTGTGTTTCTTGGTCAATGTGAACGTCCAAGGGATACAGTAAACCTGCACTGGTGCATTGGAATCTAATACTGGTCTCCCAGGAGCCGCTCAAACCACAAACTCTTAGAAAATTCACTCTTCTTGTACTTAAGTCTGCATTGTGCCTTTTGTATTCAATCGCGATGCAATATCTGTGTTTCATAGTCAATGTGAAGTTCCATATGATACAGTCAACCATCACTTGTGCATCGCAATCTAATACTGGTGTCCCAGGAGCCGCTCAAAGCACATAGTCTGAGAAGATTCACTCTTCTTGTACTTAAGTAGGCATTGTCCCTTTTGTATTCACTTCCGATGCGGTTTCTTTGTTTCATGGTCAATGTGAGGGTCCAAGGTATACAGTAAACCTGCAGTGGTGCAATGGAATCTAATATTGGTCTGCCAGGAGCCGCTCAAAGCACAATCTGCTAGAAGATTCACTCTTCTTGTACTTAAGTCGGCATTGTCCCATCCCGATGCTATTTCTGTGTGTCATGGTCAATGTGAAGATCCAAGGGATACAGTAAACGCGCACTGGTGGATCTGAATCTAATACTGGACTCCCAGGATCAGCTCAAACCACCAACTCTTAGATTATTCACTCTTCTTGTACTGAAGTCGGCATAGTCCTTTTGTATTCAATCCCGATGCACTTTCTGTGTTTCATGCTCAATGTGAAAGTCCAAGGGATACAGTAAACCTGCACTAGTGCATCGGAATCTAATACTGGTCTGCCAGGAGCCGCTCAAACCACAAACTCTTTGAAAATTCACTCTTCTTGCACTTATGTCGGCATTGTCCCTTTTGTATTCAATCCCAAAGCAACTTTTCTGTTTCATGGTCAATGTGAAGGTCCAAGGGATACAGTAAACGTGAATTGGTGCATCGGAATCTAATACTGGTCTCCCAGGAGCCGCTCAAAGCACAAAATCTTCTAAGATTCACTCTTCTTGTACTAAAACTGGCATTGTGCCTTTAGTATTCAATCCCGATGCACTTTCTGTGTTTCATGCTCAATGTGAAAGTCCAAGGGATACAGTAAACCTGCACTGGTGCATCGCAATCTAATACTGGTCTCCGAGAAGCCGCTCAAAGGACAAACTCTTATAAGACTCAGTCTTCTTGTTCTTAAGTAGGCATTGTCCCATTTGTATTCAATCCCGATGCACTTTCTGTGTTTCATGCTGAATGTAAAAGTCCAAGGGATACTGTAAATCTGCACTGGTGCATCGGAATTTAATACTGGTCACCCAGGAGCCCCTCAAAGAACAAACTCTTGTACTTACGTCGGCATTGTGCCTTTTGTATTCAATCCCGATGCAATTTCTGTGTTTCATGATCAATGTGGAGTTCCAAGGGATACAGTAAACCTGCACAGGTGCTTCGAAATCTAATACTGGTCTCCTATGAGCCGCTCAAAGCACAAAGTCTTAGAAGGTTCACTTTTCTTGTACTTAAGTCGGCATTGTGCATTTTGTATTCAATCCCGATGAAATTTTTCGTTTCATGGTCAATGTGAAGGTCCAAGAGATACATTAAACCTGCACTGGTGCATCGGAATCTCATACTGGTCTCCCAGGAGCCGCTCAAAGATAAACTCTTAGAAGATTTACTCTTCTTGTACTTTAGTCGGTATTGTGCATTTTGTATTTAATCCCGATGCAATTTCTATGTTTCATTGTCAATGAGAATGTCCAAGGGATACAGTAAACCTGCACTGGTTTATCGGAATCTAATACTGGTCTCCCATGAGCCGCCCAAACCACAAAATCTTATAAGATTCACTCTTCTTGTACTTAAGTCGGCACTGTGCTTTTGTATTCAATCCCGATACGTTTTCTGTGTTTCATGGTCAATGTGAAGGTCCAAGGGATACAGTAAACCTGCACTGGTGCATCGCAATCTAATACTGGTCTTTTAGGAGCCGCTCAAACCACAAACTCTTAGAAAATTCACCTTCTTGTACTTAAGTCGGCATTGTCACTTTTGTGTTCAATCCCGATCCAATTTCTGTGTTTCATGGTCAATGTGAAGGTTCACGGGATACAGTAAACCTGCACAGGTGCATCAGAATCTAATACTGGTCAGCCAGGAGCCGCTGAAACCACATACTCTTTGAAGATTCACTCTTCTTGTACATAAGTCGGCATTGTGCTTTTGTATTCAATCCCGATGCAATCTCTGTGTTTCATAGTCAATGTGAAGGTCCAAATGATACAGTCAACGTGCACTGGTGCATCGGAATCTAATACTGGTCTCCCAGGAGCCGCTCAAGCCACAAACTCCTAGAAAATTCACTCTTCTTATACTTGAGTCGGCATTGTGCATTATGTATTCAATCCCGATGCAATTTCTGTGTTTCATGGTCAATGTGAAGGTCCCAGGGATACAGTAAACCTGCACCGGTGCATCGGAATCTAATACTGGTCTCCCAGGAGCAGCTCAAACCACCAACTCTTAGAAGATTCACTCTTCTTGTACTTAAGTCGGCATAGTCCCTTTTGTATTCAATCCCGAAGCACTTTCTGTGTTTCATGCTCAATGTGAAAGTCCAAGTGATACAGTAAACCTGCACTGGTGCATCGGAATCTAATACTGGTCAGCTACGAGCCGCTCAAATCACAAACTCTTAGAAGATTCCCTCATCTTGCACTTATGTCGGCATTGTCCCTTTTGTATTCAATCCCGACGCAATTTTTGTGTTCCATGGTCAATGTGAAGGTCCAAGGGCTACATTAAACCTGCACTGGAGAATCGGAATCTAATACTGGTCTCCCAGGACCCGCTCAAAGCACAAACTCTTAGATGATTAACACTTCTTGTACTTAAGTCGCCAGTCCTTTTTGTATTCAATCCCGATGCAATGTCTGTGTTTATTGGTCAATGTGAACGTCCAAGGGATACAGTAAACCTGCACTGGTGCATCGGAATCTAATACTGGGCTCCCAGGAGCCGCTCAAACCACAAACTCTTAGAAAATTCACTCTTCTTGTACTTAAGTCTGCATTGTGCCTTTTGTATTCAATTGCGATGGAATATCTGTGTTACATAGTCAATGTGAAGTTCCATACGATACAGTTAACCATCACTGGTGCATCGCAATCTAATACTGGTCTCCGAGGAGCCGCTCAAAGCACATAGTCTGAGAAGATTCACTCTTCTTGTACTTAAGTAGGCATTGTCCCTTTTGTATTCACTTCCGATGCGGTTTCTTTGTTTCATGGTCAATGTGAGGGTCCAAGGTATACAGTAAACCTGCACTGGTGCAATGGAATCTAATACTGGTCTCCTAGGAGCCGCTCAAAGCACAATCTGCTAGAAGATTCACTCTTCTTGTACTTAAGTCGGCATTGTCCCATCCCGATGCTATTTCTGTGTTTCATGGTCAATGTGAAAATCCAAGGGATACAGTAAACGCGCAGTGGTGGATCTGAATCTAATACTGGTCTCCCAGGAGCTGCTCAAAGCACAAACTCTTAGAAGATTCACTCTTCTTGTACTTACGTCGGCATTTCCCCATTTATATTCAATCCCAATGCAATTTCTGCGTTTCATGGTCAATGTGAAGGTGCAAGGAATACAGTAAACCTGCACCGGTGCATCGGAATCTAATACTTGTCTCCCAGGATCAGCTCAAACCACCAACTCTTAGATTATTCACTCTTCTTGTAGTAAAGTCGGCATAGTCCCTTTTGTATTCAATCCCGATGCACTTTCTGTGTTTCATGCTCAATATGAAAGTCCAAGGGATACAGTAAACCTGCGCTGGTGCATCGGAATCTAATACTGGTCTGCCAGGAGCCGCTCAAACCACAAACTCTTTGAAAATTCACTCTTCTTGCACTTATGTCGGCATTGTCCCTTTTGTATTCAATCCCAAAGCAAAGTTTCTGTTTCATGGTCAATGTGAAGGTCCAAGAGATACAGTAAACGTGAATTGGTGCATCGGAATCTAATACTGGTTTCAGAGTAGCCGCTCAAAGCACAAAATCTTCCAAGATTCACTCTTCTTGTACTAAAACTGGCATTGTGCCTTTAGTATTCAATCCCCATGCAATTTCTGTGTTTCATGGTAATGTGAAGGTCCTAGCGATACAGTAAACCTGCACTGGTGCATCGGAATCTAATACTGGTCTCCCAGGAGCCGCCCAAAACACAATCTGCTAGAAGATTCACTCTTCTTGTACTTAAGTCGGCATTGTCCCATTTGTATTCAATCCCGATGCAATTTCTGTGTTTCATGGTCAATGTGAAGATCCAAGGGATACAGTAAACGTGCACTGGTGGATCTGAATCTAATACTGGTCTCCCAGGAGCTGCTCAGAGCACAAACTCTTAGAAGATTCACTCTTCTTGTACATAAGTCGGCATTGTCCCTTTTGTATTCAATTCCGAAGCAATTACTGTGTTCCATGGTCAATTAGAAGGTCCAAGGGATACAGTAAACCTGCACTGGTGCATCGGAATCTGCTTATGGTCACCCTGGAGCCGCTCAATCCACAAACTCTTAGAAGATTCACTTTTCTTGTACTTAAGTCGGAGTTGTGCCTTTCGTATTCAATCCCGATGCAATTTCTGTGTTGCATGGTCAATGTGAAGGTCCAAGGGATACAGCAATACTACACTGGTGCATCGGAATCGAATACTGGTCTCGCAAGAGCCGCTGTAGGCACAAACTCTTAGAAGATTCACTCTTCTTGTACTTAAGTCGGCATTGTGCAATTTGTAATCAATCCCGATATAATTTCTGTGTTTCATGGTTAATGTGAACGTCCAAGGGATACAGAAAACCTGCACTGGTGCATCGCAATCTAATACTGGTCTCCGAGAAGCCGCTCAAAGGTCAAACTCTTATAAGACTCAGTCTCCTTGTTCTTAAGTAGGCATTGTCCCATTTGTATTCAATCCCGATGCACTTTCTGTGTTTCATGATGAATGGGGAGTTCCAAGGGATACAGTAAACCTGCACTGGTGCTTCGAAATCTAATACTGGTCTCCTATGAGCCGCTCAAAGCACAAACTCTTAGAAGGTTCACTTTTCTTGTACTTAAGTCGGCATTGTGCATTTTGTATTCAATCCCGATGAAATTTTTCGTTTCATGGTCAATGTGAAGGTCCAAGGGATACATTAAACCTGCACTGGTGCATTGGAATCTCATACTGGTCTCCCATGAGTCGCCCAAACCACAAAATCTTAGAAGATTCACTCTTCTTGTACTTAAGTCGGCATTGTGCTTTTGTATTCAATCCCGATGCGTTTTCTGTGTTTCATGGTCAATGTGAAGGTCCAAGGGATACAGTAAACCAGCACTGGTGCATCGGAATCTAATACTGGTCTCTTAGTAGCCGCTCAAACCACAAACTCTTAGAAAATTCACCTTCTTGTACTCAAGTCGGCATTGTCCCTTTTGTGTTCAATCCCGATCCAATGTCTGTGTTTCATGATCAATGTGAATGTTCAAGGGATACAGTAAACCTGCACAGGTGCATCAGAATCTAATACTGGTCAGCCAGGAGCCGCTGAAACCACATACTCTTTGAAGATTCACTCTTCTTGTACATAAGTCGGCATTGTGCTTTTGTATTCAATCCCGATGCAATCTCTGTGTTTCATAGTCAATGTGAAGGTCCAAATGATACAGTCAACGTGCACTGGTGCATTGGAATCTAATACTGGTCTCCCAGGAGCCGCTCAAGCCACAAACTCCTAGAAAATTCACTCTTCTTATCTTGAGTCGGCATTGTGCCTTATGTATTCAATCCCGATGCAATTTCTGTGTTTCATGGTCAATGTGAAGGTCCCAGGGATACAGTAAACCTGCACCGGTGCATTGGAATCTAATACTGGTCTCCCAGGAGTAGCTCAAACCACCAACTCTTAGAAGATTCACTCTTCTTGTACTTAAGTCGGCATAGTCCCTTTTGTATTCAATCCCGAAGCACTTTCTGTGTTTCATGCTCAATGTGAAAGTCCAAGTGATACAGTAAACCTGCACTGGTGCATCGGAATCTAATACTGGTCTGCTACGAGCCGCTCAAATCACAAACTCTTAGAAGATTCACTCATCTTGCACTTATGTCGCCATTGTCCCTTTTGTATTCAATCCCGACGCAATTTTTGTGTTTCATGGTCAATGTGAACGTCCAAGGGATACAGTAAATGTGAACTGTTGCATCTCAATCTAATACTGGTCTCCCAGGAGCCGCTCAAAACACAAAATCTTCGAAGATTCACTCTTCTTGTACATAAGTCGGCATTGTGCTTTTGTATTCAATCCCGATGCAATCTCTGTGTTTCATAGTCAATGTGAAGGTCCAAATGATACAGTCAACGTGCACTGGTGCATTGGAATCTAATACTGGACTCCCAGGAGCCGCTCAAGCCACAAACTCCTAGAAAATTCACTCTTCTTATCTTGAGTCGGCATTGTGCCTTATGTATTCAATCCCGATGCAATTTCTGTGTTTCATGGACAATGTGAAGGTCCCAGGGATACAGTAAACCTGCACCGGTGCATCGGAATCTAATACCGGTCTCCCAGGAGCAGCTCAAACCACCAACTCTTAGAAGATTCACTCTTCTTGTACTTAAGTCGGCATAGTCCCTTTTGTATTCAATTTCGAAGCACTTTCTGTGTTTCATGCTCAATGTGAAAGTCCAAGTGATACAGTAAACCTGCACTGGTGCATCGGAATCTAATACTGGTCTGCTACGAGCCGCTCAAATCACAAACTCTTAGAAGATTCACTCATCTTGCACTTATGTCGCCATTGTCCCTTTTGTATTCAATCCCGACGCAATTTTTGTGTTTCATGGTCAATGTGAACGTCCAAGGGATACAGTAAATGTGAACTGTTGCATCTCAATCTAATACTGGTCTCCCAGGAGCCGCTCAAAACACAAAATCTTCGAAGATTTACTCTTCTTGTACTGAAGTTGGCATTGTGCCTTTAGTATTTAATCCCCATGCAATATCTGTGTTTCATGGTCAATGTGAAGGTCCAAGGGATACACTAGACCTGCACTGGTGCATCGGAATCTAATACTGGTCTCCCAGGAGCCGCTCACAGCACAAACTCTTAGAAGATTCACTCTTCTTTTACTTAAGTCGGCATTGTGAATTTTGTATTCAATCCTGATGCAATTTTTGCGTTTCATGGTCAATGTGAAGGTAGAAGGGCTACATTAAACCTGCACTGGAGAATCGGAATCTAATACTGGTCTCCCAGGAACCGCTCAAAGCACAAACTCTTAGATGATTAACACTTCTTGTACTTAAGTCTGCATTGTGCCTTTTGTATTCAATCGCGATGCAATATATGTGTTTCATAGTCAATGTGAAGTTCCATATGATACAGTCGACCATCACTGGTGCATCGCAATCTAATACTGGTCTCCCAGGAGCCGCTCAAAGCACATAGTCTGAGAAGATTCACTCTTCTTGTACTTAAGTAGGCATTGTCCCTTTTGTATTCACTTCCGATGGGGTTTCTTTGTTTCATGGTCAATGTGAGTGTCCAAGGTATACAGTAAACCTGCACTGGTGCAATGGAATGTAATACTGGTCTCCCAGGAGCCGCTCAAAGCACAATCTGCTAGAAGATTCACTCTTCTTGTACTTAAGTCGGCATTGTCCCATCCCGATGCTATTTCTGTGTTTCATGGTCAATGTGAAGATCCAAGGGATACAGTAAACGCGCACTGGTGGATCTGAATCTAATACTGGTCTCCCAGGAGCTGCTCAAAGCACAAACTCTTAGAAGATTCACTCTTCCCTTATTTACGTCGGCATTTCCCCATTTATATTCAATCCCAATGCAATTTTTGCGTTTCATGGTCAATGTGAAGGTCCAAGGGATACAGTAAACCTGCACCGGTGCATCGGAATCTAATACTTGTCTCCCAGGATCAGCTCAAACCACCAACTCTTAGATTATTCACTCTTCTTGTACTGAAGTCGGCATAGTCCCTTTTGTATTCAATCCCGATGCACTTTCTGTGTTTCATGCTCAATGTGAAAGTCCAAGGGATACAGTAAACCTGCACTGGTGCATCGGAATCTAATACTGGTCTGCCAGGAGCCGCTCAAACCACAAACTCTTTGAAAATTCACTGTTCTTGCACTTATGTCGGCATTGTCCCTTTTGTATTCAATGCCAAAGCAACGTTTCTGTTTCTTGGTCAATGTGATGGTCCAAGGGATACAGTAAACGTGAATTGGTGCATCGGAATGTAATACTGGTCTCACAGGAGCCGCTCAAAGCACAAAATCTTCGAAGATTCACTCTTCTTGTACTAAAATTGGCATTGTGCCTTTAGTATTCAATCCCCATGCAATTTCTGTGTTTCATGGTCAATGTGAAGGTCCAAGCGATACAGTAAACCTGCACTGGTGCATCGGAATCTAATACTGGTCTCCCAGGAGCCGCCCAAAGCACAATCTGCTAGAAGAGTCACTCTTCTTGTACTTAAGTCGGCATTGTCCCTTTTGTGTTCAATCCCGATCCAATTTCTGTGTTTCATGGTCAATGTGAAGGTTCAAGGGATACAGTAAACCTGCACAGGTGCATCAGAATCTAATACTCGTCAGCCAGGAGCCGCTGAAACCACATACTCTTTGAAGATTCACTCTTCTTGTACATAAGTCGGCATTTTGCCTTATGTATTCAATCCCGATGCAATTTCTGTGTTTCATGGTCAATGTGAAGGGTCACGGGATACAGTAAACGTGCACTGGTGCATCGGAATCTAATACTGGTCTTCTAGGAGGCGCTCAAACCACAGACTCTTAGAAGAGTCACTCTTCTTGTACTGAAGTCGGCATTGTCCCTTTTGTTTTCAAACCCTATGCAATTTCATTGATTCATGCTCAATGTGAAGGTCCAAGGGATACAGTAAACTTGCACTGGTGAATCGGAATCTAATACTGGTCTCCCTGGAGCCGTTCAAAGTACAAACTCTTAGAAGATTCACTTTTCTTGTTCTTAAGTCGGCATTGTGGCTTTTGTATTCAATCCCGATGCAATTTCTGTGTTTCATGGTCTATGAGGAGGTCCAAGGGATACGCTAAACCTGCACTAGTTCATCAGAATCTCATGCTGGTCGTCCATGAGCCGCTCAAACCACAAACTCTTAGAAGATTCACTGTTCTTGTACTTAAGTCCACGTTGTGCCTTTCCTATACAATCCCAATGCGATAACTGTGTTTCATGGTCAATGTGAAGTCCAATGGATACAGTAAACATGCACTGGTGCTTCGGAATCTAATACTCGTCTCCCAGGAGCCGCTGAAAACACAATGTCCTAGATGATTCATTCTTCTTGCACGTTAGTCGGCAATGTTATTATGTATTCAATCCCGAAGCAATATCTGTGTTTCATGGTCAATGTGAAGGTCCAAATGATACAGTCAACCTGCACAGGTGCATCGGAATCTAATACTGGTCTCCCATTAGCCGCTCGAAGCACAATCTTTAAGAAGATTCACTCTTCTTGTACTTAAGTTGGCATTGTGGAATTTGTAATCAATCCCGATATAATTTCTGTGTTTCATGGTTAATGTGAACGTCCAAGGGATACAGAAAACCTGCACTGGTGCATCGCAATTTAATACTGGTCTCCGAGAAGCCGCTCAAAGCACAAACTCTTATAAGACTCAGTCTTCTTGTTCTTAAGTAGGCATTGTCCCATTTGTATTCAATCCCGATGCACTTTCTGTGTTTCATGCTGAATGTAAAAGTCCAAGGGATACAGTAACTCTGCACTGGTGCATCGGAATCTAATACTGGTCTGCTACGAGCCGCTCAAATCACAAACTCTTAGAAGATTCACTCATCTTGCACTTATGTCGCCATTGTCCCTTTTGTATTCAATCCCGACGCAATTTTTGTGTTTCATGGTCAATGTGAACGTCCAAGGGATACAGTAAATGTGAACTGTTGCATCTCAATCTAATACTGGTCTCCCAGGAGCCGCTCAAAACACAAAATCTTCGAAGATTCACTCTTCTTGTACATAAGTCGGCATTGTGCTTTTGTATTCAATCCCGATGCAATCTCTGTGTTTCATAGTCAATGTGAAGGTCCAAATGATACAGTCAACGTGCACTGGTGCATTGGAATCTAATACTGGACTCCCAGGAGCCGCTCAAGCCACAAACCCCTAGAAAATTCACTCTTCTTATCTTGAGTCGGCATTGTGCCTTATGTATTCAATCCCGATGCAATTTCTGTGTTTCATGGACAATGTGAAGGTCCCAGGGATACAGTAAACCTGCACCGGTGCATCGGAATCTAATACCGGTCTCCCAGGAGCAGCTCAAACCACCAACTCTTAGAAGATTCACTCTTCTTGTACTTAAGTCGGCATAGTCCCTTTTGTATTCAATTTCGAAGCACTTTCTGTGTTTCATGCTCAATGTGAAAGTCCAAGTGATACAGTAAACCTGCACTGGTGCATCGGAATCTAATACTGGTCTGCTACGAGCCGCTCAAATCACAAACTCTTAGAAGATTCACTCATCTTGCACTTATGTCGCCATTGTCCCTTTTGTATTCAATCCCGACGCAATTTTTGTGTTTCATGGTCAATGTGAACGTCCAAGGGATACAGTAAATGTGAACTGTTGCATCTCAATCTAATACTGGTCTCCCAGGAGCCGCTCAAAACACAAAATCTTCGAAGATTTACTCTTCTTGTACTGAAGTTGGCATTGTGCCTTTAGTATTTAATCCCCATGCAATATCTGTGTTTCATGGTCAATGTGAAGGTCCAAGGGATACACTAGACCTGCACTGGTGCATCGGAATCTAATACTGGTCTCCCAGGAGCCGCTCACAGCACAAACTCTTAGAAGATTCACTCTTCTTTTACTTAAGTCGGCATTGTGAATTTTGTATTCAATCCTGATGCAATTTTTGCGTTTCATGGTCAATGTGAAGGTCCAAGGGCTACATTAAACCTGCACTGGAGAATCGGAATCTAATACTGGTCTCCCAGGAACCGCTCAAAGCACAAACTCTTAGATGATTAACACTTCTTGTACTTAAGTCTGCATTGTGCCTTTTGTATTCAATCGCGATGCAATATATGTGTTTCATAGTCAATGTGAAGTTCCATACGATACAGTCGACCATCACTGGTGCATCGCAATCTAATACTGGTCTCCCAGGAGCCGCTCAAAGCACATAGTCTGAGAAGATTCACTCTTCTTGTACTTAAGTAGGCATTGTCCCTTTTGTATTCACTTCCGATGCGGTTTCTTTGTTTCATGGTCAATGTGAGTGTCCAAGGTATACAGTAAACCTGCACTGGTGCAATGGAATGTAATACTGGTCTCCCAGGAGCCGCTCAAAGCACAATCTGCTAGAAGATTCACTCTTCTTGTACTTAAGTCGGCATTGTCCCATCCCGATGCTATTTCTGTGTTTCATGGTCAATGTGAAGATCCAAGGGATACAGTAAACGCGCACTGGTGGATCTGAATCTAATACTGGTCTCCCAGGAGCTGCTCAAAGCACAAACTCTTAGAAGATTCACTCTTCCCTTATTTACGTCGGCATTTCCCCATTTATATTCAATCCCAATGCAATTTTTGCGTTTCATGGTCAATGTGAAGGTCCAAGGGATACAGTAAACCTGCACCGGTGCATCGGAATCTAATACTTGTCTCCCAGGATCAGCTCAAACCACCAACTCTTAGATTATTCACTCTTCTTGTACTGAAGTCGGCATAGTCCCTTTTGTATTCAATCCCGATGCACTTTCTGTGTTTCATGCTCAATGTGAAAGTCCAAGGGATACAGTAAACCTGCACTGGTGCATCGGAATCTAATACTGGTCTGCCAGGAGCCGCTCAAACCACAAACTCTTTGAAAATTCACTGTTCTTGCACTTATGTCGGCATTGTCCCTTTTGTATTCAATGCCAAAGCAACGTTTCTGTTTCTTGGTCAATGTGATGGTCCAAGGGATACAGTAAACGTGAATTGGTGCATCGGAATGTAATACTGGTCTCACAGGAGCCGCTCAAAGCACAAAATCTTCGAAGATTCACTCTTCTTGTACTAAAATTGGCATTGTGTCTTTAGTATTCAATCCCCATGCAATTTCTGTGTTTCATGGTCAATGTGAAGGTCCAAGCGATACAGTAAACCTGCACTGGTGCATCGGAATCTAATACTGGTCTCCCAGGAGCCGCCCAAAGCACAATCTGCTAGAAGAGTCACTCTTCTTGTACTTAAGTCGGCATTGTCCCATTTGTATTCAATCCCGATGCAATTTCTGTGTTTCATGGTCAATGTGGAGTTCCAAGGGATACAGTAAACCTGCACTGGTGCTTCGAAATCTAATACTGGTCTCCTATGAGCCGCTCAAAGCACAAACTCTTAGAAGGTTCGCTTTTCTTGTACTTAGGTCGGCATTGTGCATTTTGTATTCAGTCCCGATGAAATTTTTCGTTTCATGGTCAATGTGAAGGTCCAAGGGATACATTAAACCTGCACTGGTGCATCGGAATCTCATACTGGGCTCCCAGGAGCCGCTCAAAGATAAACTCTTAGAAGATTCACTCTTCTTGTACTTAAGTCGGCATTGTGCTTTTGTATTCAATCCCGATGCGTTTTCTGTGTTTCATGGTCAATATGAAGGTACAAGGGATACAGTAAACCTGCACTGGTGCATCGGAATCTAATACTGGTCTCTTAGGAGCCGCTCAAACCACAAACTCTTAGAAAATTCACCTTCTTGTACTTAAGTCGGCATTGTCCCTTTTGTGTTCAATCCCGATCCAATTTCTGTGTTTCATGGTCAATGTGAAGGTTCAAGGGATACAGTAAACCTGCACAGGTGCATCAGAATCTAATACTCGTCAGCCAGGAGCCGCTGAAACCACATACTCTTTGAAGATTCACTCTTCTTGTACATAAGTCGGCATTTTGCCTTATGTATTCAATCCCGATGCAATTTCTGTGTTTCATGGTCAATGTGAAGGGTCACGGGATACAGTAAACGTGCACTGGTGCATCGGAATCTAATACTGGTCTTCTAGGAGGCGCTCAAACCACAGACTCTTAGAAGAGTCACTCTTCTTGTACTGAAGTCGGCATTGTCCCTTTTGTTTTCAAACCCTATGCAATTTCATTGATTCATGCTCAATGTGAAGGTCCAAGGGATACAGTAAACTTGCACTGGTGAATCGGAATCTAATACTGGTCTCCCTGGAGCCGTTCAAAGTACAAACTCTTAGAAGATTCACTTTTCTTGTTCTTAAGTCGGCATTGTGGCTTTTGTATTCAATCCCGATGCAATTTCTGTGTTTCATGGTCTATGAGGAGGTCCAAGGGATACGCTAAACCTGCACTAGTTCATCAGAATCTCATGCTGGTCGTCCATGAGCCGCTCAAACCACAAACTCTTAGAAGATTCACTGTTCTTGTACTTAAGTCCACGTTGTGCCTTTCCTATACAATCCCAATGCGATAACTGTGTTTCATGGTCAATGTGAAGTCCAATGGATACAGTAAACATGCACTGGTGCTTCGGAATCTAATACTCGTCTCCCAGGAGCCGCTGAAAACACAATGTCCTAGATGATTCATTCTTCTTGCACGTTAGTCGGCAATGTTATTATGTATTCAATCCCGAAGCAATATCTGTGTTTCATGGTCAATGTGAAGGTCCAAATGATACAGTCAACCTGCACAGGTGCATCGGAATCTAATACTGGTCTCCCATTAGCCGCTCGAAGCACAATCTTTAAGAAGATTCACTCTTCTTGTACTTAAGTTGGCATTGTGGAATTTGTAATCAATCCCGATATAATTTCTGTGTTTCATGGTTAATGTGAACGTCCAAGGGATACAGAAAACCTGCACTGGTGCATCGCAATTTAATACTGGTCTCCGAGAAGCCGCTCAAAGCACAAACTCTTATAAGACTCAGTCTTCTTGTTCTTAAGTAGGCATTGTCCCATTTGTATTCAATCCCGATGCACTTTCTGTGTTTCATGCTGAATGTAAAAGTCCAAGGGATACAGTAAACCTGCACTGGTGCATCGTAATCTAATACTGGTCTCCCAGGAGCCGCTCAAACCACAAACTCTTAGAAAATTTACTCTTTTTGTACTTAAGTCTGCCTTGTGCCTTTTGTATTCAATCGCGATGAAATATCTGTGTTTCATAGTCAATGTGAAGTTCCATATGATACAGTCAACCATCACTGGTGCATCGCAATCTAATACTGGTCTCCCAGGAGCCGCTCAAAGCACATAGTCTGAGAAGATTCACTCTTCTTGTACTTAAGTAGGCATTGTCCCTTTTGTATTCACTTCCGATGCGGTTTCTTTGTTTCATGGTCAATGTGAGGGTCCAAGGTATAAAGTAAACCTGCACTGGTGCAATGGAATCTAATACTGGTCTCCCAGGAGCCGCTCAAAGCACAATCTGCTAGAAGATACAGTCTTCTTGTACTTAAGTCGGCATTGTCCCATCCCGATGCTATTTCTGTGGTTCATGGTCAATGTGAAGATCCAAGGGATACAGTAAACGCGCACTGGTGGATCTGAATCTAATACTGGTCTCCCAGGAGCTGCTCAAAGCACAAACTCTTAGAAGATTCACTCTTCTTGTACTTGCGTCGGCATATCCCCATTTATATTCAATCCCAATGCAATTTCTGCGTTTCATGGTCAATGTGAAGGTTCAAGGGATACAGTAAACCTGCACCGGTGCATCGGAATTTAATACTTGTCTCCCAGGATCAGCTCAAACCACAAACTCTTAGAAAATTCACTCTTCTTGTACTTCAGTCGGCACTGTCCCTTTTGTATTCAATCCCGATGCAGTTTCTGTGTTTCATGGTCAATGTGAAGGTCCAAGGGATAAACTAAACCAGCACTGGTGCATCGGAATCAAATACTGGTCTCCCAGGAGCCGCTCAAAGCACAAACTCTTAGAAGATTCACTCTTCTTGTACTTAAGTCGGCATTGTGCATTTTGTATTCAATCCCGATGCAATTTCTTTGTTTCATGGTCAATGTAAAGGTCCAAGGGATACAGTAAACCTGCACTGGTGCATCGGAATTTAATACCGGTGTGCCAGGAGCCTCTCAAATGTCTAACGCTTAGAAGATTCACTCTTCTTGCACTTAATGCGCCATTGTGCATTTTGTATCCAATCCCGATAGAATTTCTGTGTTTCATGGTCAATGTGAATGTCCAAGGGATATAGTAAACCTGCACTGGTGCATCGGAATCTAATACTGGTCTCCCAGGAGCCGCTCAAAGCACAAACTCTTAGAAGACTCACTCTTCTTGTACTTAAGTTGGCATTGTCCTTTTTGTATGCAATCCCGATTCAATTTCTGTGATTCATGGTCAATGTGAAGGTCCAAGGGTTACAGTTAACCTGCACTGGTGCATCAGAATCTAATACTGGTCACCCAGGAGCCGCTCAAAATTCAATCTCTTAGAAGATTCTCTCGTATTGTACTTAAGAAAGCATTGTGCCTTTTGTATTCAATCCCGATGCAATTTCTATGTTTCATGGTCAATATGAAGGTCCAAGGGATACAGTAAACTTGCACTGGTGCATCGGAATCTAATACTGGGCTCCCAGGAGCCTCTCAAAACTCAAACTCTAAGAAGATTCACTGTTCTTGTACTTAAGTCGGCGTTGTGCATTTTGTATCAAATCCCGGTACAATTTCCGTGTTTCATGGTCAATGTGAATGTCCAAGGGATACAGTAAACCTGCACTGGTGCATCGGAATGTAATGCTGGTATCCCAGGAGCCGCTCAAAGCACAAACTCTTAGAAAATTCACTCTTCTTGTACTTCAGTCGGCACTGTCCCTTTTGTATTCAATCCCGATGCAATTTCTGTGTTTCATGGTCAATGTGAAGGTCCAAGGCATAAACTAAACCAGCACTGTTGCATCAGAATCAAATACTGGTCTCCCAGGAGCCGCTCAAAGCACAAACTCTTAGAAGATTCACTCTTCTTGCACTTAAGCCGGCATTGTGCATTTTGTATCCAGTCCCGATAAAATTTCTGTGTTTCATTGTCAATCTGAATGTCCAAGGGATACAGTAAACCTGCACTGGTGCATCATAATGTAATGCTGGTCTCCCAGGAGCCGCTCAAAGTTCAAACTCTTAGAGGATTCACTTTTTTTGTACTTAGGTTGTCATTGGCCCTTTTGTATTCAATCCCGATTCGATATCTGTGATTCATGGTCAATGTAAAGGTCCAAGGGTTACAGTAAACCTGCACTGGTTTATCGGAATATAATACTTGTCTGTCAGGAGTTTCTCAAGTCTCAAACTCTTAGAAGATTCACTCTTCTTGTATTTAAGTCGGCATTGTGCATTTTGTATCCAATCCCGATACAATTTCTGTGTTTCATGGTCAATGTGAATGTCCAAGGGATACAGTAAACCTGCACTGGTGCATCGGAATCCAATACTGGTCTCCGAGGAGCCGCTCAAAGCACAAACTCGTAGAAGATTCACTCTTCTTGTACTTAAGTTGGCATTGTTCCTTTTGTATTCAATTCCGATGCAATTTCTGTGATTCATGGTCAATGTGAAGGTACAAGGGTTACAGTAAACCTGCACTGGTGCATCAGAATCTAATCCTGGTCCCCCAGGAGCTGCTCAAAGCACAAACTCTTAGAAGATTCACTCTTCTTGTACTTAAGACGGCATTGTGCCTTTTGTATTCAATCCCGATGCAATTTCTATGTTTCATGGACAATGTGAAGGTCCAAGGAAGACAGTAAACCTGCACTGGTGCATCGGAATCTAATACTGGTGTCCCAAGGAGCCGCTCAAAGCACAAACTCTTAGAAAAATCACTCTTCTTGTACTTAAGTCGGCATTGTGCCTTTTGAATTCGATCGCGATGTAATTTCTGTGTTTCATGGTCAAGTTGAATGTCCAAGGGATACAGTAAACCCTCACTGCTGCATCGGAATCTATGACTGGTCTCCCAGGAACCGCTCAAAGCACAAATTCTTAGAAGATTTACTCTTGTTGCACTTAAGTCGACATTGTCCCTTTCAATTCAATCCCGATGCAGTTTCTGTGGTACATGGTCAATGTGAAGGTCCAATGGATACAGTAAACGAGCACTGGTACATCGGAATCTAATACTGGTCACCCAGGAGCCGCTCAAACCACAAACTCTTAGAAAATTCACTCTTCTTGTACTTATGTCGGCATTGTCCCTTTTCTATTCCATCCCGATGCAATTTCTGTGTTGCATGGTCAATGTGAAGGCCCAAGGGATACACTAAACCAGCACTGGTGCATCGGAATATAATACTGGTCTCTCAGGAGCCGCTCAAAGCACAAACTCTTAGAAGATTCACTCTTCTTGTACATAGGTTGTCATTGGACCTTTTGTATTCAATCCCGATGCAATTTCGTTGATTCATGGTCAATGTGAAGATCCAAGGGTTACAGTAAACCTGCACTGGTGTATCAGAATCTAATACTGGTGTCCCAGGAGCCGCTCAAAACACAAACTGTATGAAAATTCACTCGTCTTGTACTTAAGATGGCATTGTGCCTTTTGTATACAATCCCGATGCAATTTCTATGTTTCATGGTCAATGTGAAGGGCCAAGGGATACAGTAAACCTGCACTGGTGCATCGGAATCTAATACTGGTCTGCCAGGAGTTTCTCAAGGCTCAAACTCTTAGAAAATTCACTCTTCTTGTACTTAAGTTGGCATTGTCCCTTTTGTATTCAATCCCGATGCAATTTCTGTGTTTCATGGTCACTGTGATTGTCCAAGGGATACAGTAAACCTGCACTGGTGCATCGGAGTCCAATACTGGTCTCCCAGGAGCCGCTCAAATGCCAAACTCTTAGAAGATTCACTCTTCTTGTACTTAAGACGGCATTGTGCTTTCTGTACTCAATCCCGATGCAATTTCTATGTTCCATGGTCGATGTGAAAGTCCAAGGAATACAGTCAACTTGCACTAATGCATCGGAATCTCATACTGGTCTCCCAGGAGCCGCTCAAAGCACAAACTCGTAGAGGGTTCACTCTTCTTGTACTTAAGTCGGCATTGTGCCTTTTGTATTCATTCCTGATGCAATTTCTGTGTTACATGGTCAATGTGAAGGTCCACAAGATACAGTAAACGTGCACTGGTGCTTCGGAATCTATTACTGGCCTCCCAGGAGCTGCTCAAAGCACAAATTCTTTGAAGATTCACTCTTCTTGTACTTAAGTCGGCATTGTGGATTTTGTATTCAATCCCTATGCAATTACTTTGTTTCATGGTCAATGTAAAGGTCCAATGGATACAGTAAAGCTGCACTGGTGCATCGGAATCTAATACTGGTCTGCCAGGAGCCTCTCAAAGCTCAAGCTCTTAGAAGATTCACTGTTCCTGTACTTAAGTCGGTATTGTGCATTTTTTATCACTTCCCGATACAATTTCTGTGTTTCATGGGCAATATGAATGTCCAAGGGATACAGTAAACCTGCGCTGGTGCATCGGAATTAAATACTGGTCTCCCAGGAGCCGCTCAAAGCAGAAAATCTTAGAAGGTTCACTCTTCTTGTACTTAAGTTGGCACTGTCCCTTTTGAATTCAATCCCGATGCAATTTCTGTGATTCATGGTCAATGTGAAGGTCCAAGGGTTACAGTAAACCTGCACTGGTGCATCGGATCTAATACTGGTCTGCCAGGAACCTCTAAAAACTCAAACACTTAGAAGATTCACAGTCCTTATGTCACCATTGTGCATTTTGTATCCAATCCCGATACAATATCTGTGTTACATGGTCAATGTGAATGTCCAAGGGATACAGTAAACCAGCACTGGTGCATCGGAATCCAATACTGGTCTCGCAGGAGTCGCTCAAAGCACAAACTCTTAGACGTTTCACTCTTCTTGTACTTAAGTTGGCATTGTCCTTTTTATATTCATTCCCGATGCAATTTCTGTGTTACATGGTCAATGTGAAGGTCCAAAAGATACAGTAAACGTGCACTGGTGCTCCGGATACTATTACTGGCCTCCCAGGAGCTGCTCAAAGCACAAACTCTGTGAAGATTCACTCTTCTTGTACTTAAGTCAGCATTGTGGATTTTGTATTCAATCCCTATGCAATTACTTTGTTTCATGGTCAATGTGAAGGTCCAATGGATACAGTAAAGCTGCACTCGTGCATCGGAATCTAATACTGGTCTGCCAGGAGCCGCTCAATGCACAAACTCTTAGAAGATTCACTCATCTTGTACTTAAATCGGCATTGTGCATTTTGTATTCAATCCCGATGCAATATCTGTGTTCCATGGTCAATGTGAAGGTCGAAGCGATACAGTAAACCTGCACTGGTGTATCGGAATCTAATACTGGCCTGCAAGGAGCCGGTCAAAGTACAAACTCTTAGAAAATTCACTCTTCTTTTACTTAAGTCGCCATTGTGCCTTTTGTATTCAATCCCGATGCAATACCTAAGCTTCATGGTCAATGTGAAGGTCCAAGGGGTACAGTAAACCTGCACTGCTGCATCGGAATCTAACACTGGTGTCCCAAGGAGCCGCTCAAAGCACAAACTCTTAGAAGATTCACTCTTCTTGTACTTAAGTCGGCGTTGTGCGTTTTGTATTCAATCGCGATGCAATTTCGTTGTTTCATGTTCAATGTGAGGGTCCAAGGGACACAGTAGACCAGCACTGGTGCATCGGAAACTAATGCTGGTATCCCAGGAGCCCTCAAAACTCAAATTCTTAGTAGATTCACTGTTCTTGTACTTAAGTCGGCATTGTGCATTTTGTATCCAATCCCGATACAATTTCTGTGTTTCATGGTCAATTTGAATGTCCAAGGGATACAATAATACCGCACAGGTGCATCGGAATCCAATACTGGTCTCTCAGGAGCCGCTCAAAGCACAAACTCTTAGAAGATTCACTCTTCTTGTACTTAAGTTGGCATTGTCTCTTTTGTGTTCAATCGCGATGCAATTTCTGTGATTCATGGTCAATGTGAAGGCCCAAGGGTTACAGTAAACCTGCACTGGTGCATCAGAATCTAATACTGGTCCCCCAGGAATCGCTCAAAGTACAAACTCTTAGAAGATTCACCCTTCTTGTACTTAAGTCAGCTTTGTGAATTTTGTATTAAATCCCGATGCAATTTCTTTGTTTCATGTTCAATGTAAAGGTCCAAGGGATACAGTAAACCTGCAGTGGTGCATCGGAATCTAATACTGGGCCCCCAGGAGCCACTAAAAACTCAAACTTCTGGAAGATCCACTGTTCTTGTACTTAAGTCGGCATTGTGCATTTTGCATCCAATCCCGATACAATTATTGTGCTTCATGGTCAATGTGAGTGTCCAAGGGATGCAGTAAACCTGCCGTGGTGCATCGGAATCCAATACTGGTGTCTCAGGAGCCGCTCAAAGCACAAACTCTTAGAAGATTCACCCTTCTTGTACCTAAGTCGGAATTGTGCATTTTGTATTCAATCCCGATGCAATTTCTTTGTTTCATGGTCAATGTGAAGGTCCAAGGGATACAGTAAACCTGCACTGGTGCATCGGAATCTAATGCTGGTCTGCAAGGGCCTCTCAAAGCTCAAGGTCTTAGAAGATTCACTGTTCTTGTACTTAAGTCGGCATTGTGTATTTTGCATCCAATCCCGATACAATTTCTGAGTTTCATGGTCAATGTGAATGTCCTAGGGATACAGTAAACCTGCACATGTGCATCAGAATCCAATACTGGTCTCCCAGGAGCCGCTCCAAGCACAAACTCTTAGAAGATTCGTTCTTCTTGTACTTAAGTTGGCATTGTCCCTTTTGTATTCAATTCCGATGCAATTTCTGTGATTCATGGTCAATGTGAAGGTCCAAGGGATACAGTTAACCTGCTCTGGTGCATCGGAATCTAATACCGGTCTCCTAGGAGCCGCTCAATGCACAAACTCTTAGAAGATTCACTCATCTTGTACTTAAGTCGGCATTGTGTATTTTGTATTCAATCCCGATGCAATTTATTTGTTTCATGGTCAACGTGAAGGTCCAAGGGATACGGTAAACCTGCTCTGGTGCATCGGAATCAATTATTGGTCTCCCAGGAGCCGCTCAAAGCACAAACTCTTAGAAGATTCACGCTTCTAGTACTTAAGTCGGCATTGTGCATTTAGTATTCAGTCCCGATGCAATTTCTTTGTTTCATGGTCAATGTAAAGGTCCAAGGGATACAGTAAACCTGCACTGGTGCATCGGAATATGATGCTGGTCTGCCAGGAGCCTCTCAAAGCTCAAGGTCTTAGAAGATTCACTGTTCTTGTACTTAAGTCGGCATTGTGCATTTTGTATTCAATCCCGATGCAATTTCTATGTTTCATGGTCAATGTGAATGTCCAAGGGATACAGTAAACCTTCACAGGTGTATCGGAATCCAATACTGGTCTCCTAGGAGCCGCTCAAACGCACAAACTCTTAGAAGAATCACTCTTCTTGTACTTAAGTTGGCATTGTCCCTTTCATATTCAATCCCGATGCAATTTCTGTGAATCATGGTCAATGTGAAGGTCCAAGGGATACGGTAAAGCTGCACTAGTTCATTGGAATCTAATACTGTTCTCCCAGGGGCCACTCAAAGCACAAACTCTTAGAGGATTCACTCATCATGTTCTTAAGTCGGCATTGTCCCATTTGTACTCAATCTCGATGCAATTTCTGTGTTTCATGGTCAATATGAAGGTCCTAGAGATACAGTAAAACTGCACTGGTGCATCGGAATCTAATACTGGTCTCCCTGCAGCCGCTCAAAGCACAAACTCTTAGAAGATTCACATTTATTGTACTTAAGTACTCATTGTGCCTTTTGTATTCAATCCCGATGCAATTTCTGTGTTTCATGGTCAATGTGAAGGTCCAAGGGATACAATACACCTGAACTGTTGCATCGAAATCTAATACTGGTCTCCCAGGAGTCGCTCAAATCACAAACTCATAGAAGAATCACTCTTCATGTACGTAAGTTGGCATTGTGCATTTTGTAATCAATCGCGATGCAATTTCTGTGTTTCATGGTCAATGTGAAGGACCAATGGATACGGTAAACTTCACTGTTGCCTCGGAATCAAAAACTGGTCTCCCAGGAGCCGCACAAACCACAAACTCTTAGAAGATTTACTCTTCTTGTGCTTAAGTCGGCATTGTCGATTTTGTATTCAATCCCTATTCAATTTCTGTGTCTCATGGTCAATGTGAAGGTGAAAGGTATACAGTTAACGTGCACTGGTGCCTCGTAAACTAATACTGGTCTCCCAGGAGCAGCTTCAACCACAAACTCGTAGAAGATTCACTCTTCTTGTACTTAAGTTGGAATTGTGCCTTTTGCATTCAATCCCGATGCAATTTCTGCGTTTCATGGTCAATGTGAATGTCCAAGGGATACAGTAAACCTGCTATGGTGCATCGGAATCTAATACTGGTCTTCCAGGATCTGCTGAAAGCACAAACTCTTAGAAGATTCACTCTTCTTGTATTTAAGTTGGCATTGTGCCTTTTGTATTCAATCCCGATGCAATTTCTGTGCTTCATGGTCAATGTGAATCTCCAAGGGATACAGTAAACCTGCACTGGTGCATCGGAATCCAATACTGGTCTCCCAGGAGCCGCTCAAAGCACAAACTCTTAGATGATTCACTCTTCTTGTACTTAAGACGGCATTGTGCGTTATCTATTCAATCCCGATGCAATTTCTGTGCTTCATGGTCAATGTGAAGGTCCAAGGGTTACAGTAAACCTGTACTGGTGCATCGGAATCTAATACTGGTGTCCCAAGGAGCCGCTCAAAGCACAAACTCTTAGAAGATCCACTCTTCTTGTACTTAAGTCGGCGTTGTCCGTTTTGTAATCTATCCCGACGCAATTGCTGTGTTTCATGGTCAATGTAGAGGTCCAAGTGATACAGTATACCTGCACTGGTGCATCGGAATCTACTACTGGTCTCTCAGGAGCCGCTCATAGAATAAACTCTTAGAAGATTCACTCTTCTTGTACTTAAGTCGGCATTGTGCATTTTGTAATATATCCCGATGCAATTTCTGTGTTTCATGGTCAAGCTGAAGGTCCAAGGAATACAGTAAACCTGCACTGGTGCATCGGAATCTATGACTGGTCTCCCAGTAGCCTCTCAAAGCACAAATTCTTAGAAGATTTGCTCTTCTTGCACTTAAGTCGGCACTGTCCCTTTCAATTCAATCCCGATGTAGTTTCTGTGGTAAATGGTCAATGTGAAGGTCCAATGGATACAGTAAACGAGCACTGGTACATCGGAATCTAATACTGGTCTCCCAGGAGCCGCTCAAACCACAAACTCTTAGAAAATTCACTCTTCTTGTACTTATGTCGGGATTGTGCATTTTGTAAACGATCCCGATGCAATTTCTGTGTTTCATGGTCACGCTGAAGGTCCAAGGGATTCAGTAAACCTGGACAGGTGCATCGGAATCTATGACTGGTCTCCCAGGAGCCGCTCAACGCACAAATTCTTAGAAGATTCATTCTTCTTGTACTTAAGTCGGCATTGTGCCTTCTGTATTCAATCCCGATGCAATATCTGAGCTTCATGGTCGATGTGAAGGTCCAAGTGGTACAGTAAACCTGCACTGTTGCATCGGAATCTAATACTGGTGTCCCAAGGAGCCGCTCAAATCACAAACACTTAGAAGATTCTCTGTTCTTGTACTTAAGACGGCTTTGTGCGTTTCTATTCAATCCCGATTCAATTTCTGTGCTTCATGGTCAATGTGAAGGTCCAAGGGATACAGTAAACCTGCAGTGGTGCATCGGAATCTAATACTTATGTGCCAAGGAGCCGCTCAAGGCACAAACTCTTAGAAGATCTACTTTTCTTGTACTTAAGTCCGCGTTGTCCCTTTTGTAATCAATCCCGGTGCAATTTCTGTGTTTCATGGTCAATGTAAAGGTCCAAGTGATACAGTATACCTGCACTGGTGCATCGGAATCTACTACTGGTCTCCCACGAGCCGATCATAGAATAAACTCTTAGAAGATTCACTTTTCTTGTACTTAAGTCGGCATTGTGCAATTTGTAATCGATCCCGATGCAATTTCTGTGTTTCATGGTCAAACTGAAGGTCCTAGGGATACAGTAAACCTGCACTGGTGCATCGGAATCTATGACTGGTCTCCCAGGAGCCGCTCAAAGCACAAATTCTTAGAAGATTCACTCTTCTTGTACTTAAGTCGGCATTGTCCCTTTTAATTCAATCCCGATGTAATTTCTATGTTTCATGGTCAATATGAAGGTCCAAGGGATACAGTAAACCTGCACTGCTGCATCGGAATCTAATACTGGTGTCCCAAGGAGCCGCTCAAATCACAAACACTTAGAAGATTCTCTGTTCTTGTACTTAAGACGGCATTGTGCGTTTTCTATTCAATCCCGATTCAATTTCTGTGCTTCATGGTCAATGTGAAGGTCCAAGAGTTACAGTAAACCTGCACTGGTGTATCAGAATCTAAAACTGGTGTCCCAGGAGCCGCTCAAAGCACAAACTCTTAGAAGATTCACTCTTCTTGTACTTAAGTTGGCATTGTCCGTTTTGAATTCAATCCCGATGCAATTTCTGTTATTCATGGTCAATGTGAAGGTCCAAGTGTTACAGTAAACTTGCACTGGTGCATCAGAATCTAATCCTGGTCCCCCAGGTGCCGCTCAAAGCACAAACTCTTAGAAGATTCACTCTTCTTGTACTTAAGAAAGCATTGTGCCTTTTGTATTCACTCCCGATGCAATTTCTATGATTCATGGTCAATGTGAAGGTCCAAGGGATACAGTAAACCTGCACTGGTGCATCGGAATCTAATACTGGGCTCCCAGGAACCTCTCAAAACTCAAATTCTTAGAAGATTCACTGTTCTTGTACTTAAGTCGGCATTGTGCATTTTGTATCCAATCCCGAAACAATTTCTGTGTTTCATGGTCAATGTGAATGTCCAAGGGATACAGTAAACCTGCACTGGTGCATCGGAATTTAATACTGGTCTCCCAGGAGCCGCTCAAAGCACAAACTCTTAGAAGATTCACTCTTCTTGTACTTAAGTTGGCATTGTCCCTTTTGTATTTAATCCCGATGCAATTTCTGTGATTCGTGGTCAATGTGAAGGTCCAAGGGTTACAGTAAACCTGCACTGGTGCATCAGAATCTAATCCTGGTCCCCCAGGAGCCGCGCAAAGAACAAACTTTTAGAAGAATCACTCTTCTTGTACTTAAGACGGCATTGTGCTTTTTATATTCAATCCCGATGCAATTTCTATGTTTCATGGTCAATTTGAAGGTCCAAGGAATACAGTAAACCTGCAGTGGTGCATCGGAATCTAATACTGGTGTCCCAAGGAGCCGCTCAAAGCACAAACTCTTAGAAAAATCACTCTTCTTGTACTTAAGTCGGCATTGTGCCTTCTGTATTCGATCCCGATGTAATTTCTGTGTTTCATGGTCAAGTTGAATGTCCAAGGGATACAGTAAACCTTCACTGCTGCATCGGAATCTATGACTGGTCTCCCAGGAGCCGCTCAAATCACAAATTCTTAGAAGATTCACTCTTCTTGTACTTAAGTCGGCATTGTGCCTTTTGTATTCAATCCCGATGCAATATCTGTGCTTCATGGTCGATGTGAAGGTCCAAGGTGTACAGTAAACCTGCACTGGTGCATTGGAATCTAATACTGGTCTCCCAAGGAGCCGCTCAAATCACAAACTCTTAGAAGATTCACTGTTCTTGTACTTAAGTCGGCATTGTGCGTTTTCTATTCAATCCCGATTCAATTTCTGTGCTTCATGGTCAATGTGAAGGTCCAAGGGATACAGTAAACCTGCAGTAGTGCATGGGAATCTAATACTGGTGTCCCAAGGAACCGCTCAAAGCACAAACTCTTAGAAGATCCACTCTTCTTGGACTTAAGTCGGCGTTGTCCCTTTTGTAATCAATCCCGATGCAATTTCTGTGTTTCATGGTCAATGTAAAGGTCCACGTGAAACAGTATACCTGCACTGGTGCATCGGAATCTACTACTGGTCTCCCAGGAGCCGATCATAGAATAAACTCTTAGAAGATTCACTCTTCGTGTACTTAAGTCGGCATTGTGCATTTTGTAATCGATCCCGATGCAATTTCTGTGTTTCATGTTCTAGCTGAAGGTCCAAGGGATACAGTAAACCTGCACTGGTGCATCGGAATCTATGACTGGTCTCCCAGGAGCCGCTCAAAGCACAAATTCTTAGAAGATTCACTCTTCTTGTACTTAAGTAGGCATTGCCCCTTTTAATTCAATCCCAGTGCAATTTCTATGTTTCATGGTCAATATGAAGGTCCAAGGCATACAGTAACTCTGCACTTGTGCATCGGAATCTAATACTGGTTCCCAAGGAGCCGCTCAAAGCACAAACTCTTGGAAGATCCACTCTTCTTGTACTTAGGTCGGCATTGTGCCCTTTGTAATCGATCCCGATTCAATTTCTGTGTTTCATGGTCAAGCTGAAGGTCCAAGGGATACAGTAAACCTGCACTGGTGCATCGGAATCTAATACTGGTCTCCCAGGAGCCGCTCAAAGCACAAACTCATAGAAAATTCACTCTTCTTGTACTTAAGTCGGCATTGTGCATTTTGTATTCAATCCCGATGCAATTTCTTTGTATCATGGTCAATGTAAAGGTCCAAGGGATACAGTAAACCTGCACTGGTGCATCGAAATCTAATACCGGTGTGCCAGGAGCCTCTCAAATCTTTAACTCTTAGAAGATTCACTCCTCTTGCACTTAAGCCGGCATTGTGCATTTTGTATCCAATCCCCATACAATTTCAGTGTTTCATGGTCACGCTGAAGATCCAAGGGATACAGTAAACCTGCACTGGTGCATCGGAATACAATACTGGTCTCCCAGGAGCCGCTCAAAGCACAAACTGTTAGAAGGCTGACTCTTCTTGTACTTAAGTTGGCATTGTCAATTTTGCATTCAATCCTCATGCAATTTCTGTGATTCATGGTCAATGTGACGGTCGAAGGGTTACAGTGAACCTGCACTGGTGCATCAGAATCTAATACTGGTCACCCAGGAGCCGCTCAAAGTTCAAACTCTTAGAAGATTCACTCGTCTTGTACTTAAGAAAGCATTGTGCCTTTTGTAATCAATCCCGATTCAATTTCTATGTTTCATGGTCAATATGAAGGACAAAGGGATACAGTAAACCTGCACTGGTGCATCGGAATATAATACTGGGCTCCCAGGAGCCTCTAAAGCTCAAACTCTTAGAAGATTCACTGTTCCCGTACTTAAGTCGGCATTGTGCATTTTGTATCCAATCCCGATACAATTTCCGTGTTTAATGGTCAACGTGAATGTCCAAGGGATACAGTAAACCTGCACTAGTGCATCGGAATGTAATACTGGTCGCCCAGGAGCCGCTCAAATCACAAACTCTTAGGAGATTCACTCTTCTTGTACTTAAGTCGGCATTGTGCCTTTTGTATTCAATCCCGATTCAATTTTTGTGGTTCATGGTCAATGTGAAGGTCCAAGGGATACAGTAAACCTGCAGTGGTGCATAGGAATCTAATACTGGTGTCCCAAGGAGCCGCTCAAAGCACAAACTCTTAGAAGATCCACTCTTCTTGTACTTAAGTCAGCGTTGTCCCTTTTGTAATCAATCCCGATGCAATTTCTGTGTTTCATGGTCAATGTAAAGGTCCACGTGATACAGTATACCTGCACTGGTGCATCGGAATCTACTACTGGTCTCCCAGGAGCCGATCATAGAATAAACTCTTAGAAGATTCACTCTTCTTGTACTTAAGTCGGCATTGTGCATTTTGTAATCGATCCCGATGCAATTTCTATGTTTCAAAGTCAATATGAAGGTCCAAGGGATACAGTAAACCTCCACTGGTGCATCGGAATCTAATACTGGGCTCCCAGGTGCCTCTCAAAGCTCAAACTCTTAGAAGATTCACTGTTCATGTACTTAAGTCGGCATTGTGCATATTGTATCCAATCCCGATACAATTTCCGTGTTTCATGGTCAATGAGATGTCCAAGGGATACAGTAAACCTGTACTGGTGCATCAGAATCTAATACTGGTCCCCCAGGGGCCGCTCAAAACACAAACTCTTAGAAGATTCACTCTTCTTGTACTTGAGACGGCATTGTGCTTTTTGTATTCAATCCCGATGCAATTTCTATGTGTCATGGTCAATGTGAAGGTCCAAGGAATACAGTAAACCTGCACTGGTGCATCGGAAACTAATACTGGTGTCCCAAGGAGCCGTTCAAACCACAAACTCTTAGATAATTCACTCTTCTTGTACTTATGTCGGCATTGTGCATTTTGTAATCGATCCCGATGCAATTTCTGTGTGTCATGGTCACGCTGAAGGTCCAAGGGATACAGTAAACCTGCACTGGTGCATCGGAATCTAATACCGGTGTGCCAGGAGCCTATCAAATCTCTAACGCTTAGAAGATTCACTCTTCTTGCACTTAAGTCGGCATTGTGCATTTTGTATCCAATCCCGATACAATTTCTGTGTTTCATGGTCAATGTGAAGGTCCAAGGGATAAACTAAACCAGCACTGGTGCATCGGAATCAAATACTGGTCTCCCAGGAGCCGCTCAAAGCACAAACTCTTAGAAGATTCACTCTTCTTGTACTTAAGTCGGCATTGTGCATTTTGTATTCAATCCCGATGCAATTTCTTTGTTTCATGGTCAATGTAAAAGTCCAAGGGATACAGTAAACCTGCACTGGTGCACCGGAATCTAATACCGGTGTGCCAGGAGCCTCTCAATTCTCTAACTGTTAGAAGATTCACTCTTCTGGCACTTAAGCCGGCATTGTGCATTTTGTATCCAATCCCGATACAATTTCTGTGTTTCATGGTCAATGTGAATGTCCAAGGGATACAATAAACCTGCACTGGTGCATCGGAATGTAATGCTGGTCCCCAGGAGCCGCTCAAAGCACAAACTCTTAGAAGATTCACTCTTCTTGTACTTAAGACGGCATTGTGCCTTTGGTATTCAATCCCGATGCAATTTCTATGTTTCATTGTTAATGTGAAGGTCCAAGGAATACAGTAAACGAGCACAGGTACATCGAAATCTAATACTGGTTTCCCAGGAGCCGCTCAAACCACTAACTCTTAGAAAATTCACTCTTCTTGTCCTTATGTCGGCATTGTGCATTTTGTAATCGATCCCGATGCAATTTCTGTGTTTCATGGTCGCGCTTAAGGTCCAAGGGATACAGAAAACCTGCACTGGTGCATCGCAATCTAATACTGGTCTCCGAGAAGCCGCTCAAAGGAGAAACACTTATAAGACTCAGTCTTCGTGTTATTAAGTAGGCATTGTCCCATTTGTATTCAATCCCGATGCACTTTCTGTGTTTCATGCTGAATGTAAAAGTCCAAGTGATACAGTATACCTGCACTGGTGCATCGGAATCTACTACTGGTCTCCCAGGAGCCGATCATAGAATAAACTCTTAGAAGATTCACTCTTCTTGTACTTAAGTCGGCATTGTGCATTTTGTAATCGATCCCGATGCAATTTCTGTGTTTCATGGTCAAGCTGAAGGTCCAAGGGATACAGTAAACCTGCACTGGTGCATCGGAATCTATGACTGGTCTCCCAGGAGCCGCTCAAAGCACAAATTCTTAGAAGATTCACTCTTCTTGTACTTAAGTCGGCATTTTCCCTTTTAATTCAATCCCGAAGCAATTTCTATGTTTCATGGTCAATATGAAGGTCCAAGGGATACAGTAAACCTGCACTTGTGCATCGGAATGTAATACTGGTTCCCAAGGAGCCGCTCAAAGCACAAACTCTTAGAAGATCCACTCTTCTTGTACTTAAGTCGGCATTGTGCCCTTTGTAATCGATCCCGATGCAATTTCTGTGTTTCATGGTCAAGCTGAAGGTCCAAGGGATACAGTAAACCTGCACTGGTGCATCGGAATCTAATACTGGTGTGCCAGGAGCCTCTCAAATCTCTAACTAATAGAAAATTCACTCTTCTTGCACTTAAGCCGGCATTGTGCATTTTGTATTCAAGCCCGATAAAATTTCTGTGTTTCATTGTCAATGTGAATGTCCAAGGGATACAGTAAACCTGCACTGGTGCATCATAATGTAATGCTGGTCTCCCAGGAGCCGCTCAAAGTTCAAACTCTTAGAAGATTCACTCTTTTTGTACTTAGGTTGTCATTGGCCCTTTTGTATTCAATCCCGATGCAATATCTGTGATTCATGGTCAATGTGGAGGTCCAAGGGTTACAGTAAACCTGCACTGGTGTATCAGAATCTAATACTGGTGTCCCAGAAGCCGCTCAGAGCACAAACTCTTTGAAGTTTCACTCGTCTTGTACTTAAGACGGCATTGTGCTTTTTGTATTCAATCCCGATGCAATTTCTATGTTTCATGGTCAATGTGAAGGTCCAAGGGATACAGTAAACCTGCACTGGTGCATCGGAATCCAATACTGGTCTCCCAGGAGCCGCTCAAAGCACAAACTCTTAGAAGATTCACTCTTCTTGTACTTAAGTTGGCATTGTTCCTTTTGTATTCAATCCCGATTCAATTTCTGTGATTCATGGTCAATGTGAAGGTCCAAGGGTTACAGTAAACCTGCACTGGTGCATCAGAAACTAATCCTGGTCCCCCAGGAGCTGCTCAAAGCACAAACTCTTAGAAGATTCACTCTTCTTGTACTTAAGACGGCATTGTGCCTTTTGTATTCAATCCCGATGCAATTTCTTTGTTTCATGGTCAATGTGAAGGTCCAAGGAAGACAGTAAACCTGCACTAGTGTATCAGAATCTAATACTGGTGTCCCAGGAGCCGCTCAAAACACAAACTCTTTGAAGATTCACTCGTCTTGTACTTAAGACGGCATTGTGCCTTTTGTATACAATCCCGATGCAATTTCTATGTTTCATGGCCAATGTGAAGGGCCAAGGGATACAGTAAACCTGCACTGGTGCATCGGAATCTAATACTGGTCTGCCAGGAGTTTCTCAAGGCTTAAACTCTTAGAAAATTCACTCTTCTTGTACTTAAGTTGGCATTGTCCCTTTTGTATTCAATCCCGATGCATTTTCTGTGTTTCATAGTCACTGTGAATGTCCAAGGGATTCAGTAAACCTGCACTGGTGCATCGGAGTCCAATACTGGTCTCCCAGGAGCCGCTCAAATGCCAAACTCTTAGAAGATTCACTCTTCTTGTACTTAAGACGGCATTGTGCTTTCTGTATTCAATCCCGATGGAATTTCTATGTTTCATGGTCGACGTGAAAGTCCAAGGAATACAGTCAACTTCCACTAATGCATCGGAATCTCATACTGGTCTCTCAGGAGCCGCTCAAAGCACAAACTGGTAGAGGGTTCACTCTTCTTGTACTTAAGTCGGCATTGTGCCTTTTGTATTCATTCCCGATGCAATTTCTGTGTTACATGGTCAATGTGAATGTCCAAAAGATACAGTAAACGTGCACTGGTGCTTCGGAATCTATTACTGGCCTCCCAGGAGCTGCTCAAAGCACAAACTCTTTGAAGATTCATTCTTCTTGTACTTAAGTCGGCATTGTGGATTTTGTATTCAATCCCTATGCAATTACTTTGTTTCATGGTCAATGTGAAGGTCCAATGGATACAGTAAAGCTGCACTGGTGCATCGGAATCTAATACTGGTCTGCCAGGAGCCTCTCAAAGCTCAAGCTCTTAGAAGATTCACTGTTCCTGTACTTAAGTCGGTATTGTGCATTTTAATCACATCCCGATACAATTTCTGTGTTTCATGGGCAATATGAATGTCCAAGGGATACAGTAAACATGCGCTGGTGCATCGGAATTAAATACTGGTCTCCCAGGAGCCGCTCAAAGCACAAAATCTTAGAAGATTCACTCATCTTGTACTTAAGTTGGCATTGTCAATTTTGCATTCAATCCCCATGCAATTTCTGTGATTCATGGTCAATGTGAAGGTCCAAGGGTTACAGTGAACCTGCACTGGTGCATCAGAATCTAATACTGGTCACCCAGGAGCCGCTCAAAGTTCAAACTCTTAGAAGATTCACTCGTCTTGTACTTAAGAAAGCATTGTGCCTTTTGTATTCAATCCCGATTCAATTTCTATGTTTCATGGTCAATATGAAGGTCCAAGGGTTACAGTAAACCTGCACTGGTGCATCGGAATCTAATACTGGGCTCCCAGGAGCCTCTAAAGTTCAAACTCTTAGAAGATTCACTGTTCCTGTACTTAAGTCGGCATTGTGCATTTTGTATCCAATCCCGATACAATTTCCGTGTTTCATGGTCAATGTGAATGTCCAAGGGATACAGTAAACCTGCACTAGTGCATCGGAATGTAATACTGGTCCCCCAGGAGCCGTTCAAAGCACAAACTCTTAGGAGATTCACTCTTCTTGTACTTATGTGTGCATTGTGCATTTTGTAATCGATCCCGACGCAATTTCTGTGTTTCATGGTCACGCTGAAGATCCAAGGGATAGAGTAAACCTGCGCTGGTGCATCGGAATCTATGACTGGTCTCCCAGGAGCCGCTCAAAGCACAAATTCTTAGAAGATTCACTCTTCTTGTACTTAAGTCGGCATTGTGCCTTTTGTATTCAATCCCGATGCAATATCTGTGCATCATGGTCGATGTGAAGGTCCAAGGGGTACAGTAAACCTGCACTGGTGCATTGGAATCTAATACTGGTCTCCCGAGAAGCCGCTCAAATCACAAACTCTTAGAAGATTCACTGTTCTTGTACTTAAGTCGGCATTGTGCGTTTTCTATTCAATCCCGATTCAATTTCTGTGCTTCATGGTCAATGTGAAGGTCCAAGGGATACAGTAAACCTGCAGTGGTGCATAGGAATCTAATACTGGTGTCCCAAGGAGCCGCTCAAAGCACAAACTCTTAGAAGATCCACTCTTCTTGTACTTAAGTCAGCGTTGTCCCTTTTGTAATCAATCCCGATGCAATTTCTGTGTTTCATGGTCAATGTAAAGGTCCACATGATACAGTATACCTGCACTGGTGCATCGGAATCTACTACTGGTCTCCCAGGAGCCGATCATAGAATAAACTCTTAGAAGATTCACTTTTCTTGTACTTAAGTCGGCATTGTGCATTTTGTAATCGATCCCGATGCAATTTCTATGTTTCAAAGTCAATATGAAGGTCCAAGGGATACAGTAAATCTCCACTGGTGCATCGGAATCTAATACTGGGCTCCCAGGTGCCTCTCAAAGCTCAAATTCTTAGAAGATTCACTGTTCCTGTACTTAAGTCGGCATTGTGCATTTTGTATCCAATCCCGATACAATTTCCGTGTTTAATGGTCAATAAGATGTCCAAGGGATACAGTAAACCTGTACTGGTGCATCAGAATCTAATACTGGTCCCCCAGGGGCCGCTCAAAACACAAACTCTTAGATGATTCACTCTTCTTGTACTTAAGACGGCATTGTGCCTTTTGTATTCAATCCCGATGCAATTTCTATGTGTCATGGTCAATGTGAAGGTCCAAGGAATACAGTAAACCTGCACTGGTGCATCGGAAACTAATACTGGTGTCCCAAGGAGCCGTTCAAACCACAAACTCTTAGATAATTCACTCTTCTTGTACTTATGTCGGCATTGTGCATTTTGTAATCGATCCCGATGCAATTTCTGTGTGTCATGGTCACGCTGAAGGTCCAAGGGATACAGTAAACCTGCACTGGTGCATCGGAATCTATGACTGGTGTCCCAGGAGCCGCTCAAAGCACAAATTCTTAGAAGATTCACTCTTTTTGTACTTATGTCGGCATTGTGCCTTTTGTATTCAATCCCGATTCAATATCTGTGCTTCATGGTCAATGTGAAGGTCCAAGGGGTACAGTAAACCTGCACTGGTGCATCGGAATCTAATACTGGTGTCCCAAGGAGCCGCTCAAATCACAAACTCTTAGATGATTCACTGTTCTTGTACTTAAGTCGGCATTGACCCTTTTAATTCAATCCCGATGCAATTTCTATGTTTCATGGTCAATATGAAGGTCCAAGGCATACAGTAAACCTGCACTTGTGCATCGGAATCTAATACTGGTTCCCAAGGAGCCGCTCAAAGCACAAACTCTTAGAAGATCAACTCTTCTTGTACTTAGGTCGGCATTGTGCCCTTTGTAATCGATCCCGATGCAATTTCTGTGTTTCATGGTCAAGCTGAAGGTCCAAGGGATACAGTAAACCTGCACTGGTCTATCGGAATCTAATACTGGTGTCCCAGGGGCCGCTCAAAGCACAAACTCTTAGAAGATTCACTCTTCTTGTACGTAAGTCGGCATTGTGCATTTTGTATTCAATCCCGATGCAATTTCTTTGTTTCATGGTCAATGTAAAAGTCCAAGGGATACAGTAAACCTGCACTGGTGCTTCGGAATCTAATACCGGTGTGCCAGGAGCCTATCAAATCTCTAACGCTTAGAAGATTCACTCTTCTTGCACTTAAGTCGGCATTGTGCATTTTGTATCCAATCCCGATACAATTTCTGTGTTTCATGGTCAATGTGAATGTCCAAGGGATAAACTAAGCCAGCACTGGTGCATCGGAATCAAATACTGGTCTCCCAGGAGCCGCTCAAAGCACAAACTCTTAGAAGATTCACTCTTCTTGTTCTTAAGTCGGCATTGTGCATTTGTATTCAATCCCGATGCAATTTCTTTGTTTCATGGTCAGTGTAAAAGTTAAAGGGATACAGTAAACCTGCACTGGTGCATCGGAATCTAATACCGGTGTGCCAGGAGCCTCTCAATTCTCTAACGGTTAGAAGATTCACTCCTCTTGCACTTAAGCCGGCATTGTGCATTTTGTATCCAATCCCGATACAATTTCTGTGTTTCATGGTCAATGTGAATGTCCAAGGGATACAGTGAACCTGCACTGGTGCATCAGAATCTAATACTGGTCACCCAGGAGCCGTTCAAAGTTCAAACTCTTAGAAGATTTACTCGTCTTGTACTTAAGAAAGCATTGTGCCTTTTGTATTCAATCCCGATGCAATTTCTATGTTTCATTGTTAATGTGAAGGTCCAAGGAATACAGTAAACGAGCACAGGTACATCGAAATCTAATACTGGTTTCCCAGGAGCCGCTCAAACCACTAACTCTTAGAAAATTCACTCTTCTTGTACTTATGTCGGCATTGTGCATTTTGTAATCGATCCCGATGCAATTTCTGTGTTTCATGGTCGCGCTTAAGGTCCAAGGGATACAGAAAACCTGCACTGGTGCATCGCAATCTAATACTGGTCTCCGAGAAGCCGCTCAAAGGACAAACTCTTATAAGACTCAGTCTTCTTGTTATTAAGTAGGCATTGTCCCATTTGTATTCAATCCCGATGCACTTTCTGTGTTTCATGCTGAATGTAAAAGTCCAAGTGATACAGTATACCTGCACTGGTGCATCGGAATCTACTACTGGTCTCCCAGTAGCCGATCATAGAATAAACTCTTAGAAGATTCACTCTTCTTGTACTTAAGTCGGCATTGTGCATTTTGTAATCGATCCCGATGCAATTTCTGTGTTTCATGGTCAAGCTGAAGGTCCAAGGGATACAGTAAACCTGCACTGGTGCATCGGAATCTATGACTGGTCTCCCAGGAGCCGCTCAAAGCACAAATTCTTAGAAGATTCACTCTTCTTGTACTTAAGTCGGCATTGTCCCTTTTAATTCAATCCCGAAGCAATTTCTATGTTTCATGGTCAATATGAAGGTCCAAGGGATACAGTAAACCTGCACTTGTGCATCGGAATCTAATACTGGTTCCCAAGGAGCTGCTCAAAGCACAAACTCTTAGAAGATCCACTCTTCTTGTACTTAAGTCGGCATTGTGCCCTTTGTAATCGATCCCGATGCAATTTCTGTGTTTCATGGTCAAGCTGAAGGTCCAAGGGATACAGTAAACCTGCACTGGTGCATCGGAATCTAATACTGGTGTGCCAGGAGCCTCTCAAATCTCTAACTAATAGAAAATTCACTCTTCTTGCACTTAAGCCGGCATTGTGCATTTTGTATTCAATCCCGATAAAATTTCTGTGTTTCATTGTCAATGTGAATGTCCAAGGGATACAGTAAACCTGCACTGGTGCATCATAATGTAATGCTGGTCTCCCAGGAGCCGCTCAAAGTTCAAACTCTTAGAAGATTCACTCTTTTTGTACTTAGGTTGTCATTGGCCCTTTTGTATTCAATCCCGATGCAATATCTGAGATTCATGGTCAATGTGGAGGTCCAAGGGTTACAGTAAACCTGCACTGGTGTATCAGAATCTAATACTGGTGTCCCAGAAGCCGCTCAGAGCACAAACTCTTTGAGGTTTCACTCGTCTTGTACTTAAGACGGCATTGTGCTTTTTGTATTCAATCCCGATGCAATTTCTATGTTTCATGGTCGACGTGAAAGTCCAAGGAATACAGTCAACTTCCACTAATGCATCGGAATCTCATACTGGTCTCCCAGGAGCCGCTCAAAGCACAAACTCGTAGAGGATTCACTCTTCTTGTACTTAAGTCGGCATTGTGCCTTTTGTATTCATTCCCGATGAAATTTCTGTGTTACATGGTCAATGTGAAGGTCCAAAAGATACAGTAAACGTGCACTGGTGTTTCGGAATCTATTACTGGCCTCCCAGGAGCTGCTCAAAGGACAAACTCTTTGAAGATTCATTCTTCTTGTACTTAAGTCGGCATTGTGGATTTTGTATTCAATCCCTATGCAATTACTTTGTTTCATGGTCAATGTGAATGTCCAATGGATACAGTAAAGCTGCACTGGTGCATCGGAATCTAATACTGGTCTGCCAGGAGCCTCTCAAAGCTCAAGCTCTTAGAAGATTCACTGTTCCTGTACTTAAGTCGGTATTGTGCATTTTTATCACATCCCGATACAATTTCTGTGTTTCATGGGCAATATGAATGTCCAAGGGATACAGTAAACCTGCGCTGGTGCATCTGAATTAAATACTGGTCTCCCAGGAGCCGCTCAAAGCACAAAATCTTAGAAGATTCACTCATCTTGTACTTAAGTTGGCATTGTCCCTTTTGAATTCAATCCCGATGCAATTTCTGTGATTCATGGTCAATGTGAAGGTCCAAGGGTTACAGTAAACCTGCACTGGTGCATCAGATCTAATACTGGTCTGCCAGGAACCTTTCAAAAGTCAAACACTTAGAAGATTCACTGTCCTTATGTCACCATTGTGCATTTTGTATCCAATCCCGATACAATATCTGTGTTACATGGTCAATGTGAATGTCCAAGGGATACAGTAAACCTGCACTGGTGCATCGGAATCCAATACTGGTCTCCCAGGAGTCGCTCAAAGCACAAACTCTTAGACGTTTCACTCTTCTTGTACTTAAGTTGGCATTGTCCCTTTTGTATTCAATTCCGATGCAATTTCAGTGATTCATGGTCAATGTGAAGGTCCAAGGGTTACAGTAAACCTGCACTGGTGTATCAGAATCTAATACTGGTCCCCCAGGAGCCGCTAAAAGCACAAACTCTTAGTAGATTCACTCTTCATGTACTTAAGACGGCATTGCGCCTTTTGTATTCAATCCTGATGCAATTTCTGTGTTTCATGGTCACGTTGAAGGTCCAAGGGATACATTAAACGTGCACTGGTACATCGGAATCTAATACTGTTCCCCAGGAGCCGCTCAAAGCACAAAATCTTAGAAGATTCACTCTTCTTGTACATAAGTCGGCATTGTCCGTTTTGTATTCAATCCCGAAGCAATTTCTGTGTTTCATGGTCAATGTAAAGGTCCAAGTGATACAGTAAACCTGCACTGGTACATTGGAATCTAATACTGGGCTCCCAGGAGCCGCTCAAAGAACAAACTATAAGAAGATTCACTCTTCTTGTACTTAAGTTGCCATTGTCCCTTTTGTATTCAATCCCGATATAATATCTATGTTTCATGGTCAATGTGAAGGTCCAAGGGGTACAGTAACCCTGCTCTGGTGCATCGGAATCTAATACTGGTCTTCCAGGAGCCACTCAAAGCACAAACTCTTAGAGGATTCACTCTTCTTGTACTTAAGTCGGCTTTGTCCCATTTGTATTCAATGCCGATGCAATTTCTGTGTTTCATGGTCAACGTGAAGGTCCAAGGGATACAGTAAACCAGCACTGGTTCATCGGAATCTAACACTGGTCTCCAAGGAGCCGCTCAAAGTACAAACCCTTAGAAGATTCACTCTTCTTGTACTTAAGTCGGCATTGTGCTTTTTGTATTCAATCCCGATGCAATTTCTGTGTTTCCTGGTCACTGTGAATGTCCAAGGGATACAGTAAACCTGCACTGGTGCAACGGAGTACAATACTGGTCTCCTAGGAGCCGCTCAAAGGCCAAACTCTTGGAAGATTCACTCTTCTTGTACTTAAGACGGCATTGTGCCTTTTGTATTCAATCCCGATGCAAATTCTATGTTTTATGGTCAATGTGAAAGTCCAAGGAATACAGTGAACTTGCACTATTGAATCGGTATCTCATACTGGTCTCCCAGGAGCCGCTCAAAGCACAAACTCGTAGAGGGTTCACTCTTCTTGTACTTAAGTCGGCATTGTGCCTTTTGTATTCATTCCCGATGCAATTTCTGTGTTACATGGTCAATGCGAAGGTCCAAAAGATACAGTAAACCTGCACTGGTGCATCGGAATCTAATACTGGTCTGCCAGGAGCCTCTCAAAGCCCAAGCTCTTAGAAGATTCACTGTTCCTGTACTTAAGTCGGCATTGTGCATTTTTTATCACACCCCGATACAATTTCTGTGTTTCATGGGCAATATGAATGTCCAAGGGATACAGTAAACCTGCACTGGTTCATCGGAATCTAATACTGGTCTCCAAGGAGCCGCTCAAAGTACAAACCTGTAGAAGATTCACTCTTCTTGTACTTAAGTCGGCATTGTGAATTTTGTATTCAATCCCGATGCAATTTCTGTGTTTCATGGTCAATGTGAAGGTCCAAGGTTAACAGTAAACCAGCACCGGTGCATCGGAATGTAATACTGGTGTCCCAAGTAGCCGCTCAAACACAATTTCTTAGAAGATTCATTCTTTTAGTACTTAAGTCAGCATTGTGCCTTTTGTATTCGATCACGATGCAATTTCTGTGTTTCATGGTCAAGTTGAAGGTCCAAGGGATAGAGTAAACCTGCACTGGTGGATCGGAATCTATGACTGGTCTCCCAGGAGCCGCTCAAAGCCCAAATTCTTAGAACAGTTTCTCTTCTTGTACTTAAGTTGGCATTGTCTCTATTAATTCAATCCCGATGCAGTTTCTGTGGTATGAGGTCATTGTGAAGGTGCAAGGGATACAGTAAACGTGCTCTGGTGCAACGGAATCTACTGCTGGTCTCCCAGGAGCCTCTCAAATCTCAAATTCTTAGAAGATTCACTGTTCTTGTACTTAAGTCGGCATTGTGCATTTTGTATCCAATCCCGATACAGTTTCTGTGTTTCATGGTAATGTGACTGTCCAAGGGATATAGTAAACTTGCACTGGTGCATTGGAATCGAATACTGGTCCCCCAGGAGCCGCTCAAAGCACAAACTCGTAGAGGATTCACTTTTCTTGTACTTACGTCGGCATTGTGCCTTTTGTATTGATTCCCGATGCAATGTCTGTGTTTCATGGTCAATGTGAAGGTCCAAGGGACAGAGTAAAGCTGCAGTAGTGCATCGGAATCTAATACTGATCTCCCATGAAACGCTCAATTCAAACCACAAGCAATGGGAAGATTACTCTTCTTGTACTTAAGTCGGCATTGTGCCTTTTGTATTAAATTCCTACGCAATTGCTGTGTTTCATCGTCAATGTGAAGGTCCAAGGGATAGAGTAAAGCTGCAGTAGTGCATCGGAATCTAATACTGATCTCCCGGGAAACGCTCAAAGCAAACCAGAATCAATGAGAAGATTTTCTCTTCATGTACTTAAGTCGGCATTGTGCCTTTTGTATTAAATCCCAATATAATTTCTGCGTTTCATCGTCAATTTGAAGGTTCAAGGGATAGAGTAAAGCTGCAGTAGTGCACCGGAATCTAATGGTGATCTTCCAGGAAACGCTAAAATCAAACCACAAACAATGACAAGATTTACCCATCTTCTACTTGTGTCGGCATTGTGCCATTTGTATAAAATCCCGACGCAATTTCTGTGTTTCATCGTCATTGTGAAGGTCCAAGAGTTAGAGAAAAGCTGTAGAAGTGCATCGGAATCTAATACTGATCTCCCAGGAAACTCTCAAAGCAAACCACAAACAATAATACGATTTAACCTGATAGTACTTACGTAGGAATTGTGCCTTTTGTATTAAATCCCGACGCAATTTCTGTGTTTCATCGTCAATGTGAAGTTCCAAGGAATAGAGTAAAGCTGCAGTAGTGCATCGGAATCTAATACTGATCTCCCAGGAAACGCTCAAATCAAACCACAAACAATGGGAAGGTTTACTCATCTTGTACTTAAGTCGGCATTGTGCCTTTGTATTAAATCCCAACGCAATTTCTGGGTTTCATCTTCCATGTAAAGGTTCAAGGGATAGAGCAAAGCTGCAGTAGAGCATCGGAATGTAATACTGATCCCCCAAGAAACGCTCAAAGCAAACCACAAAAAAATATAAGATTGACTCCTTTTGTGCTTAAGTCGGCATTGTGCCTTTTGTATTAAATTCCGACGCAATTGCTGTGTTTCATCGTCAATGTGAAGGTCCAAGGGATAGAGTAAAGCTGCAGTTGTGCATCGGAATCTAATACCCATCTTTCAGGAAACGCTCAAAGCAAACCACAAACATTGAGAAGATATACTCATCTTGTACTTAAGTCGGCACTGTGCCTTTTGTTTTCAATCCCGACAAAATTTCTGTGTTTCATCGTCAATCTGAAGGTCCAATAGATAGAGTAAAGCTGCAGTAGTGCATCAGAATCTAATACTGATCTCCCAGGAAACGCTCAAATTTAACCACAAACAATGAGATGATTTACTCATATTGAACCTAAGTCGGCATTGTGCCTTTTGTATTAAATCCCGACGCAATCTCTGTGTTTCATCGTCAATGTGAAGATCCAAGGGATAGAGTAAAGTTGCAGTAGTGCATCGGAATCTAATACTGATCTTCCAGGAAACGCTCAAAGCAAACCACAAGTAAAATGTATTTTTACTCTTCTTGTACTTAAGTCGGCATTGTGCCTTTTGTATTAAATCCCGACGCAATTTCAGAGCATCATCTTGAATGTGAAGGTTCAAGAGATAGAGAAAAGCTGCAGTTGTCCATCGGAATCTAATGCTGATCTCCCAGGAAACGCTCAAAACAAACCACAAACAATGGGAAGATTTACTCATCTTGTACTTAAGTCGGCATTGTGCATTTTGTATTAAATTCCGACGCAATTTCTGTGTTTCATCGTCAATCTGAAGGTCCAAGGGATAGAGTAAAGCTGCAGTAGTGCATCGGATTCTAACACTGAACTCCCAGGAAACGCTCAAAGCAAACCACAAACAATGAGAAGATTTACTCTACTTGTAATTAAGTCGGCATTGTGCATTTTGTATTGTATCCCGACGCAATTTCTGTGTTACATCGACAATGTGAAGGTCCAAGGGATAGAGTAAAACTGCAGTAGTGCAATGGAATCTAGTACTGATCCCCAAGGAAACGCTCAGAGCAAACCACAAACAGCGAGAAGATTTACCCTTCTTGTACTTAAGTTCGCATAGTGCCTTTGTATAAAATCCAAACCCAATTTCTGAATTTCATCTCCAATGTGAAGGTCCAAGGGATAGAGAAAAGCTGCAGTAGTGCATCGGAATCTAATACTGAACTCCTAGGAAACGCTCAAAGCAAATCACAAACAGTGATATGACTTACTCTTCTTTTACTTAAGTCGGCATTGTGTCTTTTGTATTAATTCCCGACGCTATCTCTGGGTTTCATCATCAATGTGAAGGTCCTAAGGATTGAGCAAAGCTGCAGTAGTGCATTGGAATCTAACACTCATCTCCCAGAAAACGCTCAAAGGAAACCACGAACTATGAGAAGATTTACTATTCTAGTACTTAAGTCGGCATTGTGCCTTTTATAAAAAATCCCGACGCAATTTCTGTGTTTCATCGGCAATGTGTAGTTCCTAGGGATAGAGTAAAGCTGCAGTCGTGCATCGGAATCTAATCCTGATGTCCCAGGAATCGCTCAAAGCAAACCACAAACAAAAAGAAGATACACTCTTCATGTACTTAAGTCGTCATTGTGCCTTTTGTTTTAAATTCCGGCGCAATATCTGTGTTTCATCGTCAATCTGAAGGTCCAAGGGATTATGTAAAGCTGCAGTAGTACATCGGAATCCAAAACTGATCTCACAGGTAACACTCAAAACAAACCACAAACAATGAGAAGATTTACTCTTCTTGTACTTAAGCCGGCATTGTACATTTTGTGTTAAATCCCGACGCAATTTCTGTGTTTCATCGTCAATGTGAAGGTCCTAGGGATAGAGTAAAGCTGCAATAGTGGATCAGAATCTAATACTGATCGCCCAGGAAACGCTCAAAGCAAACCACAAACAAGGAGAAGATTTACTCTTCTTGTACTTAAGGCGGCATTGTGCCTTTTGTTTTAAATCCCGACGCAATTTCAGTGTTTCATCGTCAATCTAAAAGTGCAAGGGATAGAGTAAAGCTGCAGTAGTGCATCTGGATCTAATACTGATCTCCTAGGAAACGCTCAAATCAAATCAGAAACAATGAGAAGATTTACTCTTCTTCAACTTAAGTCTACGTTGTACTTTTTGTATTAAATCCCGACGCAATCTCTGTGTTTCATCGTCAATGTGAAGGTCCTAGGGATAGAGTAAAGCTGCAGTAGTGCATCGGAATCTAATACTGATCTCCGAGGAAACGCTCAAAGCATACAACGACAAAGAGAAGATCTACACTTCTTGTACTTATGTCGGCATTGTACCTTTTATATTAAATCCCGGCGCAATTTCTGTGTTTCATCGTCAATGTGAAGGTCCAAGGGTTAGACTAAAGCTGCAGTAGTGCATCGGAATCTAGTACTGATCTCCCAGGAAACGCTCAAAGCAAACCACAAACAATTAGAAGATTTACTCTTCGTGTACTTAACTCGGCATTGTGCCTTTTGTGTTAAATCCCAACAAAATTTCTGTGTTTCATCGTCAATGTGAAGGTCCAAGGGATAGGGTAAAGCTTCAGTAGTGCAACAGAATCTAATACTGATCTCCCAGGAAACGCTCAAAGCATACCACAAACAATCAGAAGATTTACTCTTCTTGTACTTAAGTCGGCATTGTGTCTTTTGTATTAAATTCCGAGGCAATTTCTGTGTTTCTTCGTCAATGTGAAGGTCCGAGGGATAGAGTAAACCTGCAGTAGTGCATCGGAATCTAATACTGATCTCCCAAGAGACGCTCGAAGCAAACCACAAACAATGAGAAGATTAACTCTTTTTCAACTTATGTTGGCGTTGTGACTTTTGCATTAATTCCCGACGCAATCTCTGTGTTTCATCGTGAATCTAAAGGTCCTAGGGATAGAGTAAAGCTGCAGTAGTGCCTCGGAATCTAATACTTATCTCCCAGAAAACGATCAAAGCAAACCACGAACAATGAGAAGATATACTGTTCCTGTACCTAAGTCTGCATTGTGCCTTTTCTTCTAAATTCCGACGCAATTTCTATGTTTCATCGTCAATCTGAACGTCCAAGGGATTATGTGAAGCCGCCGTAGAGCATCGGAATCCAATAGTGATCTCCCAGGTAACGCACAAAGCAAACCACAAACAATGAGAAGATTTACTCTTCTTGTACTTAACACGGCATTGTGCCTTTTTGGGTTAAATTCCGACCCAATTTCTGTGTTTTATCATCAATGTGAAGGTCCAAGGGATAGAGTAAAGATGCAGTAGTGCATCGGAATATAATACTGAACTCCCAGGAAACGCTCAAAGCAAACCAGAAACAATGAGAAGATTTAGTCTTCTTGTACTTAAGTCGGCATTGTGCCTTTTTTATTTAATCCCGACACAAAATCTGCATCGGAATCTAATACTGATCTCCCAGGAAACGCTCAAAGCAAACCACAAAGAAAAAGAATATATTCTCTTCCTGTACATAAGTCGGCATTGTGCCTTTTGTATTAAATCCTGACGCAATTTCTGAGTTTCATCGTCAATGTGAAGGTTCAAGGGATAGAGAAAAGCTGCATCGGAATCTAACGCTGATCTCCCAGGAAACGCTCAAAACTAACCACAAATAATAAGAAGATTTACTCTTCTAGTACTTAAGTCGGCGTTGTGCCTTTTATATGAAATCCTGACGGAATAACTGAGCTTCATCGTCAATGTGAAGGTCCAAGGGATAGAGGGAAGATGCAGTAGTGCATCGGAATCTAATACTGATCTCCCAGGAAACGCTTAATGCAAACCACAAACAATGAGAAGATTACTCTTCTTGTACTTAAGTCGGCATTGTGCCTTTGGCAAAAATCCCGATCCAGGTTCTGAGTTTCACCGTCAATGTGAAGGTTCAAGGGATAGAGTAAAGCTGCAATACTTCATCGGAATCTAATACTGATCTCTCAGGAAACGCTCAAAGCAAACAACTAACAATGAGAAAATTTACTCTTCTCGTACTTAAGTCGCCGTTGTGCGTTTTGTTTGAAATCCCGACGCAATTTCTGTGTTACATCGTCCATCTGAAGGTCCAAGGGATAGAGCAAAGCTGCAGTAGTGCATCGGAATCTAATACTTATCTCCCACGAAGCGCTCACAACAAACCACAAACAACGAGAGGATTTACGCTTCTTCTACTTTAGACAGATTTGAGCCTTCTGTATTAAGTCCCGACGCAAGTTCTGTGTTTCATCGTCAATGCGAAGGTCAAAGGGATAGAGTAATGCTGCAGTAGTGCATCGCAAACTAAAACTGATCTCACAGGAAACTCTTAAAGCAAACCACAAACAATGAGAAGAATTACTCTTCTTGTACTTAAGTCGGCATTGTGCCTTTTGTTTTAAATCCCGACGCAATTTCTGAGTTTCATCGTCAATGTGAAGGTTCAAGGGATACAGTAAAGCTGCAGTAGTGCATCGGAATCTAATACTGATCTCTCAGGAGACTCTCAAAGCAAACCACAAAAATAAGAAGATTGACTCTTTTTGTACTTAAGGCGGCATTGTGCCTTTTGTATTAAATCCCAAGGCAATTTCTGTGTTCAATCGTCAATGTGAAGGTCCAAGGGATAGAGTAGAGTTAGTGCATCGGAATGTAATACTGATCTCCCAGGAAACGCTCAAAGCAAACCACAAACAATGAAAAGATATACTCTTCTTGTACTTAAGTCGGCATTGTGCCTTTTGTATTATCTCCCGACGCAATTTAAGTGTTTCATCGTCAATCTGAAAGTCCAAGGGATAGAGTAAAGCCGCAGTAGTGCATCGGAATCTAATACTTATCTCCCACGACGCTTTCACAACAAACCACAAACAATCAGGAGATATACTTTTCTTGTACTTAAGTCTGCTTTGTGCCTTTTGTATTAAATCCCGACGCAATCTCTGTGTTTCATCGTCAATGTGAAGGTCCAAGGTATAGAGTAAAGCTGCAGTCGTGCATCGGAATCTACTACTGATCTCCCAGGAAACGCTCAAATAAACCACGAACAATGAGAAGGTTTACTATTCTTGTACTTATGTCGGCATTGTGTCTTTTACATTAAATCGCGACGCAATTTCTGTGTTTGATCTTCATGTGAATGTCCTAGGGATACAATAAAGTTGCAGTAGTGCATCGGAATCTAATACTGATCTCCCAGGAAACGCTCAAAGCAAACCACAAACAATGAGAAGATATACTCTTCCTGTACTTAAGTCGGCATAGTGCCTTTTGTTTTAAATCCCGACGCAATTTCTGCGTTTCATCGTCAATGTGAAGGTCCAAGGGATAGAGTAAAGATGGAGTAGTGCAATGGAATCTAGTACTGATATCCCAGGAAACGCTCAGAGCAAACCACAAAACAATGAGAAGATTTATTCTTCTTGTTCTTAAGTCGGCATTGTGCCTTTTGTGTTAAATCCCAACGCAATATCTGTGTTCCATCGTCAATGTGAGGCTCCAAGGGATAGAGTAAAGCTGCAGTAGTGCATCGGAATCTAATACTGATCTCCGAGGAAACGCTTAAAGCAAACCACAAATTAAAAGAATATTTACTCTTCTTGAACTTATTCCGGCAATGTGCCCTTTGTATTAAATCCCGACTCTATTTCTGAGTTTCATGGGCAATGTGAAAGTTCAAGGGATAGAGAAAAGCTGCAGTACGGCATCGGAATGTATTGCTGATCTCCCAGGAAACGCTCAAAGCAAACCATGAACAATGAGAAGATTTACTCTTCTTGTACTTAAGACGGCATTGAGCCTTTTGTATTACATCAAGACGCAATTTCTGTGTTTCGACGTCAATGTGAAAGTCCAAGGGATAGAATAAAGCTGCAGAAGTGCATCGGAAACTAATACTGATCTCCCAGGGCACGCTCAAAGCTAACCACAAACAATGGGAAGAATTAACCTTACTTTACTTATGTCGCCATTGTGCCTTTTGTATTAAATCCCGACGCAATTTGTATGTTTCATCGTCATGTTTAGGTTCCAAGGGATAGAGTAAAGGTGCAGTAGTGTTACACAACCTAATACTGATCTCCCAGGAAACGCTCAAACCAAGCCACAAACAACGAGAAGATTTACTCTTCTTGTACTGAAGTCTGCATTGTGCCTTTTGGGTTACATCCCGACGCAATTTCTGTGTGTCATCGTCAATGTGAAGGTCCAAGGGATAGAGTAGAGCTGCAGTAGTGCATCGGTATCTAATACCAATCTCCCAGGAAACGCTCAAAGCAAACTACAAATAATGAGAAGATTACCTCTTCATGTACTTAAGTCGGCATTGTGCCATTTGTATTAAATCCAGACGCATATTTCTGAGGTTCATCGTCAATGTGAAGGTTCAAGGCATGGAGTGCGGCTGCAGTAGTGCAACGGAGTCTAATGCTGATCTCCCACGGAACGCTCAACGCAAACCAGAAACAATTAGAAGATTTACTCTTCTTGAACTTAAGTCGGCATTGTGCCTTTTGTATTAAATCCCGACGCAATTTCTGTGTATCATCGTCAATCTGAAGGTCCACTGGATAATGTAAAGCTGAAGTAGTGCATCGGAATCTAATACTGATCTCCCAGGTAACACTCAAAGCAAACCACAAACAATGAGAAGATTTAATCTTATTGTACTTAAGTAGGCATTGTGCATTTTGCATAAAATCCCGACGCAATTTCTGTGTTTCATCGTCAATGTGAAAGTTCGAGGCATAGAGTATGGCTGCAGTAGTGCAACGGAGTCTAATGCTGATCTCCCACGGAACGCTCAACGCAAACCAGAAACAATTAGAAGATTTACTCTTCTTGAACTTAAGTCGGCATTGTGCCTTTTGTATTAAATCCCGACGCAATTTCTGTGTATCATCGTCAATCTGAAGGTCCACTGGATAATGTAAAGCTGAAGTAGTGCATCGGAATCTAATACTGATCTCCCAGGTAACACTCAAAGCACACCACAAACAATGAGAAGATTGCCTCTTTTTGTGCTTCAGTCGGCGTTGTGCCTTTTGAACTAAATCCCGACGAAATCACTGTGTTTCATCGTCAATGTGAAGGTCCAAGGGATAGAGTAAAGCTGCAATAGTGAATCGGAATCAAATACTGATCTCCCAGGAAACGCTCAAACAAACCACAAACAATGGGAAGATTTTCTCATCTTGTACTTAAGTCGGTATTGTGCATTTTGTATTAAATCCCGACGCAATTTCTGTGTTTCATCGTCAATGGGAAGGTCCAAGGGATAGAGTAAAGCTGCAGTAGTGCATCGGAATCTAATTCTGATCTCCCAGGAAACGCTCCAAGCAAACCACAAAAATGAGGAGATTGACACTATTTGTACTTCAGTTGGGCTTGTGCTTTTTTCATTAAATCCCGACGCATATTGCTGTATTTCATCGTCAATGTGAAGGTCCAAGGGATAGTGTAAAGCTGCAGTAGTGCAATGGAATCTAGTACTGATCTCCAAGGAAACGCTCAGAGCAAACCATAAACAATGAGAAGATTTACTCTTCTTGTACTTAAGTCGGCATTGTGCCTTTGTATTAAATCCCGACGCAATCTCTGTGTCTCATCGTCAATGTGAAGATCCAAGGGATAGCGTAAAGTTGCAGTAGTGCATCGGAATCTAATACCGATCTCCCAGGAAACGCTCAAATTTAACCACAAACAATGAGATGATTTACTCATATTGAACCTAAGCCGGCATTGTGCCTTTTGTATTAAATCCCGACACAATTTCTGTGTTTCATCGTCAATCTGAAGGTCCAATTGATAGAGTAAAGCTGCAGTAGTGCATCGGAATCTATTACTGATCTCCCAGGAAACGCTCAAATTTAACCACAAACAATGAGATGATTTACTCATATTGAACCTAAGTCGGCATTGTGCCTTTTGTATTAAATCCCGACGCAATCTCTGTTTCTCATCGTCAATGTGAAGGTCCAAGGGATGGAGTAAAGATGCAGTAGTGCACCGGAATCTAATACTGATCTCCCAGGAAAAGCTCAAAGCAAACCACAAACAAAAAGAATATTTACTTTTCTTGTCCTTAAGTCGACATTGTGCCTTTTGTATTAAATTCCGACGGAATATCTGTGTTTCATCGTCAATGTGAAGGTCCAAGGGTTAGAGTAAAGCTGCAGTAGTGCATCGGAATCTAGTACTGATCTCCCAGGAAACGCTCAAAGCAAACCACAAACAATCAGAAGATTTACTCTCCTTGTACTTAAGTCGGCATTGTGTCTTTTGTATTAAATTCCGACGCAATTTCTGTGTTGCTTCGTCAATGTGAAGGTCCGTGGGATAGAGTAAACCTGCAGTAGTGCATCGGAATCGAATACTGATCTCCCAGGAAACGCTCGAAGCAAACCAGAAACAATGAGAAGATTAACTCTTCTTCAACTTATGTTGGCATTGTGACTTTTCCATTAATTCCCGACGCAATCTCTGTGTTTCATCGTCAATGTAAAGGTCCTAGGGATAGAGTAAAGCTGCAGTAGTGCGTCGGAATCTAATACTGATCTCCCAGGAAACGCTCAGAGCAAACCACAAACAATGAGAAGATTTACTCTTCTTGTACTTAAGTCGGCATTGTGCCTTTTTGGGTTACATCCCGACGCAATTTCTGCGTTTCATCGCCAATGTGAAGGTCCAAGGGATAGAGGAAAGCTGCAGTAGTGCATCGGAATCTAATACTGATCTCCCAGGACACGCTCAAAGCAAACCAGAAACAATGAGTAGGTTTACTCTTCTTGTACTTAAGTCGGCATTCTGCCTTTTGTATTAAATACCGACACAATATCTGTGTGTCATCAACAATGTGAAGGTTCAAGGGATAGAGTAAAGCTGCAGTAGTGCATCGGAATCAAATGGTGATATCCCAGGAAACGCTCAAACCAAACCACAAACAATGAGACGATTTACTCTTCTAGTACTTAATTCGGCATTTTGCCTTTTTGGCTAAATCCCGTCGCAATTTCTGTGTTTCATCGTCAATGTGAAGGTCCAAGGGATAGAGTAAAGCTGCAGTAGTGCATCGGAATCGAATACTGTTCTCCCACGAAACGCTCAAAGCAAACCACAAACAAAGAGAACATTTACTCTTCTTGTACTTAAGTCGGTATTGTGCCTTTTGTATTACATCCCGAGGCAATTTCTGTGTATCATGCTCAATGTGAAGGTCCAAGGGATAGAGTAATGCTGCAGTAGTGCTTTGGAATCTAGTACTGATGTCTCAGGAAACGCTGAAACCAAAGCACAAACAATGAGAAGATTTACTCTTCTTGTACTTAAGTCGGCATTGTGCCTTTTGTATTAAATCCCGGCGCAATTTCTGAGTTTCATCGTCAATGTGAAGGTCCAAGGGAGAGAGTATAGCTGCAGTAGTGCATCGGAATTTAATGCTGATCTCCCAGGAAACGCTCAAAGCAAACCCCAGACAATGAGAAGATTGACTCTATTTGTACTTCAGTCGGCCTTGTGCCTTTTTCATTAAATCCCGACTCATATTTCTGCGTTTCATCGTCAATGTGAAGGTCCAAGGGATAGAGTAAAGTTGCAGTAGTGCACCGGAATCTAATACTGATCGCCCATGTAACGCCCAAAGCAAATCACAAACAATGAGAAGATTATCCTTCTTGTACTTAAGTCGGCATTGTGTCTTTTGTATTAAATTCCGACGCAATTTCTGTGTTTCATCGTCAATGTAAAAGTCCATGGGATAGAGTAAAGCTGCAGAAGTGCATCGGAATCGAACACTGATCTCCCAGGAATTGCTGAAAGCAAACCACAATCAATGAGAAGATTTACTCTTCTTGTACTTAAGCCGGCATTGTGCCTTTTGTATTAAATCCCAACACAATGACTGTGCTTCATCGTCAATCTGAAGGTCCAAGTGATAGAGTAAAGCTGCAGTAGTGCATCGGAAACTAATACCGATCTCCCAGGAAACGCTCAAAGCAAACCACAAACAATGAGAAGATTTACTCTTTTAGTACTTAAGTCGGCATTGTGCCTTTTGTATTACATCCCGACGCAATTTCTGCGTTTCATCGACCATGTGAAAGTCCAAGGGATAGAGAAAAGCTGCAGTAGAGCATCGGTATCTAAACTGAACTCCTAGGAAATGCTCAAAGCAAACCACAAACTGTGATATGATTTACTCTTCTTGTACATAAGTCGTAATTGTGCATTTAGCACTAAATCCCGACGCAATTTCTGTGTTTCATCGTCAATGTGAGGGTCCAAGGGATTGAGTAATGCTGCAGTAGTGCATCGGATTCTAACACTGAACTCCCAGGAAACGCTCAAAGCACACCACAAACATTGAGAAGATTTAGTCTTCTTGTACTTAAGTCGGCATTGTGCCTTTTGTATTAAATCCCGACGCAATTTCTGTGTTTCATCGTCAATGTGAAGGTCCTAGGGATAGAGTAAAGCTGCAATAGTGGATCGGAATCTAATACTGATCGCCCAGGAGACGCTCAAAGCAAACCACAATTAAGGAGAAGATTTACTCTTCTTGTACTTAAGGCGGCATTGTGCCTTTTGTTATAAATCCCGACGCAATTTCAGTGTTTCATCGTCAATCTAAAAGTCCAAGGGATAGAGTAAAGCTGCAGTAGTGCATCTGGATCTAATACTGATCTCCTAGGAAACGCTCAAAGCAAATCAGAAACAATGAGAAGATTTACTCTTCTTCAACTTAAGTCTATGTTGTACCTTTTGTATTAAATCCCGACGCAATCTCTGTGTTTCATCGTCAGTGTGAAGGTCCTAGGGATAGAGTAAAGCTGCAGTAGTGCATCGGAATCTAATACTGATCTCCCAGGAAACGCTCAAACCATACAACGAAAAAGAGAAGATCAAAACTTCGTGTACTTAAGTCGGCATTGTGCCTTTTATATTAAATCAGGACGCAATTTCTGTGTTACATCGTCAATGTGAAGGTCCAAGGGATGGAGTAAAGATGCAGTAGTGCACCGGAATCTAATACTGATCTCCCAGGAAAAGCTCAAAGCAAACCACAAACAAAAAGAATATTTACTTTTCTTGTCCTTAAGTCGACATTGTGCCTTTTGTATTAAATTCCGACGGAATATCTGTGTTTCATCGTCAATGTGAAGGTCCAAGGGTTAGAGTAAAGCTGCAGTAGTGCATCGGAATCTAGTACTGATCTCCCAGGAAACGCTCAAAGCAAACCACAAACAATCAGAAGATTTACTCTCCTTGTACGTAAGTCGGCATTGTGTCTTTTGTATTAAATTCCGACGCAATTTCTGTGTTGCTTCGTCAATGTGAAGGTCCGAGGGATAGAGTAAAGCTGCAGTAGTGCGTCGGAATCTAATACTGATCTCCCAGGAAACGCTCAGAGCAAACCACAAACAATGAGAAGATTTACTCTTCTTGTACTTAAGTCGGCATTGTGCCTTTTTGGGTTACATCCCGACGCAATTTCTGCGTTTCATCGCCAATGTGAAGGTCCAAGGGATAGAGGAAAGCTGCAGTAGTGCATCGGAATCTAATACTGATCTCCCAGGACACGCTCAAAGCAAACCAGAAACAATGAGTAGGTTTACTCTTCTTGTACTTAAGTCGGCATTCTGCCTTTTGTATTAAATACCGACACAATATCTGTGTGTCATCAACAATGTGAAGGTTCAAGGGATAGAGTAAAGCTGCAGTAGTGCATCGGAATCAAATGGTGATATCCCAGGAAACGCTCAAACCAAACCACAAACAATGAGACGATTTACTCTTCTAGTACTTAATTCGGCATTTTGCCTTTTTGGCTAAATCCCGTCGCAATTTCTGTGTTTCATCGTCAATGTGAAGGTCCAAGGGATAGAGTAAAGCTGCAGTAGTGCATCGGAATCGAATACTGTTCTCCCACGAAACGCTCAAAGCAAACCACAAACAAAGAGAACATTTACTCTTCTTGTACTTAAGTCGGTATTGTGCCTTTTGTATTACATCCCGAGGCAATTTCTGTGTATCATGCTCAATGTGAAGGTCCAAGGGATAGAGTAATGCTGCAGTAGTGCTTTGGAATCTAGTACTGATGTCTCAGGAAACGCTGAAACCAAAGCACAAACAATGAGAAGATTTACTCTTCTTGTACTTAAGTCGGCATTGTGCCTTTTGTATTAAATCCCGGCGCAATTTCTGAGTTTCATCGTCAATGTGAAGGTCCAAGGGAGAGAGTATAGCTGCAGTAGTGCATCGGAATTTAATGCTGATCTCCCAGGAAACGCTCAAAGCAAACCCCAGACAATGAGAAGATTGACTCTATTTGTACTTCAGTCGGCCTTGTGCCTTTTTCATTAAATCCCGACTCATATTTCTGCGTTTCATCGTCAATGTGAAGGTCCAAAAGATAGAGTAATGTTGCAGAAGTGCAATGGAATCTAGTACTGACCTCGCAGGAAACGCTCAGAGCAAACCACAAAAAATGAGGAGATTTACTCTTCTTGTACTTAAGTCGGCATTGTGCCATTTGTATTAAATCCCGACGCAATTTCTGTGTTTCATCGTCAATGTGAGGGAATAAGGGATAGAGTAAAGCTGCAGTAGTGCTTCGGAATCTAGTACTGATGTCTCAGGAAACGCTAAAACCAAAGCACAAACAATGAGAAGATTTACTCTTCTTGTACTTAAGTCGGCATTGTGCCCTTTGGGTTAAATCCCGACGCAATTTCTGTGTTTCATCTTCAATGTCAAGGTACAATGGATAGAGTAAAGCTGCAGTAGTGCATCGGAATCTAATACTGATCTCCCAGGAAACGCTCAAAGCAAACCAAAAACAATGAGTAGATTTACTCTTCTTGTTTTTATGTCGGCATTGTGAATTTGTATTAAAACCCGGCGTAATTTCTGTGTTTCATCGTCAATGTTAAGGTCCAAGGGATAGAGTAAAGATGCAGTTGTGCATCGGAATCTAATACTGATCTCCCAGGAAACGCTTATAGCCATCCACAAACAATGTGAAGATATACTCTTCTTGTACTTAAGTCGGCATTGTGCCTTTTGTATTAAATTCCGACGCAATTTCTGTGTCTCATTGCCAATGTGAATGTCCAAGGGATACAGTAAAACTGCAGTAGTGCATCGGAATATAATACCGATCTCCCAGGAAACGCTCAGAGCAAACCACAAACAATGAGAAGATTTACTCTCCTTGTACTTAAGACGGCATTGTGCCTTTTGTATTAAATCCCGACACAATATCTGTGTTTCATCGCCAATGTGAAGGTCCAAGGGATAGAGTAATGCTGCAGTTTGCATCGGAATCTAATACCGATCTCGCAGGAAACGCCCAAAGCAAACCACAAACAATGAGAAGAGTTACTCCTCTTGTACTTAAGTCGGCATTTAACCTTTTAGGTTACATCCCGACGCAATTTCTGCGTTTCATCGTCAATGTGAAGGTCCAAGGGATAGAGGAAAGCTGTAGTACTGCATCGGAATCTAATACTGATCTCCCAGGAAACGCTCAAACCAAACCACAAACAATGAGACGATTTACTCTTATAGTACTTAAGTCGGCATTGTGCCCATTTGGCTAAATCCCGTCGCAATTTCTGTGTTTCATCGTCAATGTGAAGGTCCAAGGGATAGAGTAAAGCTGCAGTAGTGCATCGGACTCGAATACTGTTCTCCCATGAAATGCTCGAAGCAAACCACAAACAAAGAGAACATTTACTCTTCTTGTACTTAAGTCGGTATTGTGCCTTTTGTATTACATCCCGACGCAATTTCTGTGTTTCATGCCCAATGTGAAGGTCCAAGGGATAGAGTAATGCTGCAGTAGTGCATCCGAATCTAATATTGATCTCCCAGGAAACGCCCAAAGCAACCCTAAACAATGAGAAGATTTACTCTTCTTGTACTTAAGTCGGCATTGTGCCTTTTGTATTAAATCCCGACGCAATTTCTGTGTTTCATCGTCAATGTGAGGGTATAAGGGATAGAGTAAAGCTGCAGTAGTGCTTTGGAATCTAGTACTGATGTCTCAGGAGACGCTGAAACCAAAGCACAAACAATGAGAAGATTTATTCTTCTTGTACTTAAGTCGGCATTGTGCCCTTTGGGTTAAATCCCGACGCAATTTCTGTGTTTCATCTTCAATGTCAAGGTCCGATGGATAGAGTAAATTTGTAGTAGTGCATCGGAATCCAATACTGATCTCCCAGGAAACGCTCAAAGCAAACCAGAAACAATGAGAAGATTTACTCTTCTTGTCCTTAATTCGGCATTGTGCCTTTTGTATTAAATCCCGGCGTAATTTCTGTGTTTCATCGTCAATGTTAAGGTCCAAGGGATAGAGTAAAGCTGCAGTAGTCCAATGGAATCTTGTACTGATCTCCCAGGAAACGCTCATAGCAATCCACAAACAATGAGACGATTTACTCTTCTTGTACTTAAGTCGGCATTGAGCCTTTTGTATTAAATTCCGACGCAATTTCTGTGTCTCATTGCCATTAGGAAGGTCCAAGGGATAGAGTAAAACTGCAGTACTGCATCGGTATAAAATACTGATCTCCCAGGAAACGCTCAAAAACAAACCACATACAATGAGAAGGTGTACTCTCCTTGTGCTTAAGTCGGCATTTTCCCTTTTGTATTAAATCCCGACGCAATTTCTGTGTTTCATCGTGAATGTGGGGGTCCAAGGGATAGAGTAAAGCTGTAGTAGTGCATCGGATTCAAACACAGAACTCTCAGGAAACGCTCAAAGCAAACCACAAACAATTAGAAGATTTTCTCCTCTTGTACCTACGTCGGCATTGTGCCTTTTGTATTAAATCCCAACGCAATATCTGGGTTTCATCGTCAATATGAAGGCCCAAGGGATAGAGTAAAGCTGCAGTAGTGCGTCGGAATCTAGTACTGATTTTCCAGAAAACGCACAGAGCAAACCTCAAACAATGAGAAGATTTACTCTTCTTGTACTTAAGTCTGCATTGTGCGTTTTGTATTAAATCCCGGTGCAATTTCTGTGTTTCATCGCCAATCTGAAGGTCGAAGGGATAGAGTAAAGCTGCAGTAGTGCATCGGAATCTGATACTGATCTCCCAGGAAACTCTAGGAGCAAACCAGAAAATATGAGAAGATTTACTCTTTTTGTACTTATGTCGGCATTGTGCCTTTTGTATTTAATCCCGACACAAAATCTGCATCGGAATCTAATACTGATCTCCCAGGAAACGCTCCAAGCAAACCTCAAAGAAAAATCCTGACACAATTTCTGAATTTCATCGTCGATGTGAAGGTTCAAGGGATAGAGAAAAGCTGCTGTAATGCATCGGAATCTAACGCTGATCTCCAAGGAAACGCTCAAAACTAACCACAAACAATAAGAAGATTTACTCTTCTAGTACTTAAGTCGGCGTTGTGCCTTTTATATGAAATCCTGACGGAATATCTGAGTTTCATCGTCTATGTGAAGGTCCGAGGGATAGAGTGAAGATGTAGTAGTGCATCGGAGTCTAATACTGATCTCCCAGGAAACGCTCAAAGCAAATCACAAACAAAAAGGATATTTACTCGGCTTGTACTTAAGTCGACATTGTGCCTTTTGTATTAAATCCCGACGCAATTGCTGTGTTTCATCCTCAATGTGAAGGTCCAAGGGATAGAGTAAAGCTGCAGTAGTGCATCGGAATCTAATACTGATCTCCCAGGAAACGCGCAAAGCAAACCACGAACAAGGAGAAGATTTACTCTTCTTGTACTTAAGTCGGCATTATGCCTTTTATATTAAATACCGACGCAATTTCTGTGTTTCATCGTCAATGTGAAGGTCCATGGGATAGAGTAAAGGAGCAGTAGTGCATCGGAATCTAATACTGATCTCCCAGGAAACGCTCAAAGCAAACCACAAACAATGAGAGGATTTACGCTTCTTCTACTTTAGTCAGATTTGAGCATTCTGTATTAAATCCCGACGCAATTTCTGAGTTTCTTCGTCAATGTGAAGGTTCAAGGGTTACAGTAAAGCTGCAGTAGTGCATCGGAATCTAATACTGATCTCTCAGGAAACTCTCAAAGCAAACCACAAAAATGAGAAGATTGACTCTTTTTGTACTTAAGGCGGCATTGTGCCTTTTGTATTAAATCCCAAGGCAGTTTCTGTGTTTCATCGTCAATGTGAAGGTCCAAGGGATAGAGTAAAGCTGCAGCAGTGCATCGTAATTATAGTACTGATCTCTCAAGGAACGCTCAAAGCAAACCACAAACAATGGGCAGATTTACTCTTCTTGTACTTAAGTCGGCATACTGCCTTTTGTTTTAAATCCCGACGCAATTTCTGTGTTTGATCGTCAATGTGAAAGTCCAAGGGATAGAGTAAAGCTGCAGTAGTGCATCAGAATCTAATACTGATCTCCCAGGAAACGCTCAGAGCAAACCACAAACAATGAGAAGATTTACTCTTCTTGTACTGAAGTCGCCATTGCGCCTTTTGTTTCAAATCCCGACGCAATTTCTGTGTTTCATCGTCCATCTGATGGTCCAAGGGATAATGGAGAGCTGCAGTAGTGCATCGGAATCAAATATTGATCTCCTAGGGAACGCTCAAAGCAAACCACAGACAATGATAAGACATACTCTTCTTGTACTTAAGTCGGCATTGTGCTTTTTGTATTAAATCCTGACGCAATTTCTGTGTTTCATTGTCAATTTGAGGGTCGAAGGGATAGAGTAAAGCTGCAGTAGTGCATCGGAATCTAATACTGATCTCCCAGGAAACACTCAAAGCAAACAACAAGCAATGAGAAGATTTGCCCTTTTTGTACTTAAGGCGGCATTGTGCCTTTTGTATTAAATCCCGACGCAATTTCTGCGTTTCATCGTCAATGTGAAAAACCAAGGGATAGAGTAAAGCTGTAGGAGTGCATCGGAATCTAATACTGTTCTCCCAGGAAACGCTCAAAGCAAACCACAAACAATGAAAATATATGCTCTTCTTCTACTTAAGTCGGCATTGCGCCTTTTGTATTATCTCCCGACGCAATATCTGTGTTTCATCGTCAATGTGAAGGTCCATGCGATAGAGCAAACCTGCAGTAGTGCATCGGAGTCTAATACTGATCTACCAGGAAACCCTCAAAGCAAACCCCAAACAATGAGATGATTAATGTTCTTGTACCTAAGTCGGCATTCTACTTTTGTTTTAAATCCCGACGCAATTTCTGAAATTCATCGTCAATGTGAAGTTTCAAGGGATAGAGTAAAGATGCAGTAGTGCATCGGAATCTTGTACTCATCACCCAGGGAACGGCTCAAGACAAACCACAAATATAGAGAGGATTTACTCTTCTTGTACTTAAGTCGGCATTGTGCCTTTTGTATTAAATGCCGACGCAATTTCTGAGTTTCATCGTCAATGTGAAGGTTCTAGGGATAGAGTAAAGCTGCAGTAGTGCATCGGAATTTAAAGCTGATCTCCCAGGAAACGCTCAAAGCAAACCATGAACAATGAGAAGATTTACTCTTCTTGTACTTAAGTCGGCATTGTACCTTTTGTATTATATCCCGACGCAATTTCTGTGTTTCTTCGTCAATGTGAAGGTCCAAGGGATAGAGTAAAGCTACAGAAGTGCATCGGAATTTAATACTGATCTCCCAGGAAACTCCCAAAGCAAACCGCAAACAATGAGGAGTATTAACCTTATTGTACTTAAATCGGCATTGTGCCTTTTGTATAAAATCCCGACGCAATTTCTATGTTTCATCGTCAATGTGAGGGTCCAAGGGATAGAGTAAAGCTGCAGTAGTGCATCGGAGTCTAGTACTGATGTCCCAGGAAACGCTTAAAGCAAACCAACAACAATGAGAAGATTGACTCTTTTTGTACTTCGGTTGTCCTTGTGCCTTTTGTATTAAATACTGACGCATATTTCTGTGTTTCATCGCCAATGTGACGGTCCAAGGGATAGAGTAAAGCTGCAGTAGTGCAATGGAATCTAGTACTGATCTCCCAGGAAACGCTCGGGGCAAACCACAAAACAATGAGAAAATTTACTCTTCACGTACTTAAGTGGGCATTGTGCCTTTTGTTTTAAATTCCGACGCAATTTCTGTGTTTCATCGTCAATGTGAAGGTCCAAGCGATAGAGTAAAACTGCAGTAGTGCATCGGAATCTAATACTGATCTCCCAGGAAACGCTCAAAGCAAACCACAAACAAAGAGAAGATTTACTCTTCTTGAACTGTAGTCGCCATTGTGCCTTTTGGGCTAAATCCCGACGAACTTTCTGTGTTTCATCGTCAATCTGATGGTCCAAGGTATAATGTAGAGCTGCAGTGGTGTATCGGAATCTAATATTGATCTGCTAGGAAACGCTCAAAGGAAACCACAAGCAATGATAAGAAATACTCGGCTTGAACTTAAGTCGGTAATGTGCGTTTTGTATTAAATCCCGACGCAATATCTGTATTTCATCGTCAATGTGTGGGTCCTAGGTACAGAGTAAATGTGCAGTAGTGTATCGCAATCCAATACTGATCTCCCAGGACACGCTCAAAGCAAACAACAAACTAAAAGAATATTTACTCTTCTTCAACTTAGGTCGGCAATGTGCCCTTTGTATTAAATCCCGACTCTATTTCTGAGTTTCATCGTCAATGTGAATGTTCAAGGGATAGAGTAAAGCTGCAGTAGTGCATTGGAATCTAATACTGATTTCCCAGGGCACGCTCAAAGCTAACCACAAACAATGAGAAGATTTAACCTTACTTTACGTATGTCGCCATTGTGCCTTTTGTATTAAATCCCGACGCAATTTGAGTGTTTCATCGTCAATGTAAGGGTCCAAGGGATAGAGTAAAGATGCAGTAGTGTTTCACAACCTAATACTGATCTCCCAGGAAACGCCAAAGCAAACGACAAACAATGAGAAGATTTGCTCTTTTTGTACTTAAGGCGGCATTGTGCATTTTGTATTAAATGCCGACGCAATTTCTGCGCTTCATCGTCAATGTTAAGGTCCAAGGGATAGAGTAAGGCTGCAGAAGTGCATCGGAATCTAATACTGATCTCCCAGGAAACGCTCAAAGCAAACCACAAACAATGAGAAGATTTAACCTAATTGTACTTAAATCTGCATTGTGCCATTTGTATTAAATCCCGACGCAATTTCTGTGTTTCATCGTCAATGTGAAGGTCCAAGGGATAGAGTAAAGCAGCAGTAGTGCAATGGAATTTGTACTGATCTCCCAGGAAACGCTCAGAGCAAACCACAAAACAATGAGCAGATTTACTTTTCTTGTATTTCAGTCGGCATTGCGCCTTTTGTATTAAATCCCGACGTAGTTTCTGTGTTTCATCGTCAATGTGAGGGTCCAAGGGATAGACTAAAGCAGTAGTAGTGCATCGGAATCTAGTACTGAGGTACCAACAAACGCTCAAAGCAAACCACAAACAATGAGAGGATTACTTTTCTTGTACTTAAGTCGCCATTGTGCCTTTTGTATTAAATCCCGACGTCATATATATGTTTCATCGTCAATGTGAAGGTCCACGGGATAGAGTAAAGCTGCAGTAGTGCATCGGAATCTAATACTGATCTCCCAGGAAACGCTCAATGCAAACCACAAACAATGACAGGATATACTCTTCTTGCACATAAGTCGGCGTTGTGCCTTTTGTTTAAAATCCCGAAGCAATTTCTGTGTTTCATCGTCAATCTGAAGGTCCAAGGGATAGAGTAAATCTTCTGCAGAGCATCGGAATCTAATACTGATCTCCCAGGAAACTCTCAAACAAACGACAAACAATGATCAAATTTACTATTCTTGTAATTAAGTCGGCATTGTGCCTTCTACATTAAATCGCGACGCAATTTCTGTGTTTCATCGTCAATGTGAAGGTCCAAGGTAATGAGTAAAGCTGCAGTAGTGTATCGGAATCTAATATTGATCTTCCAGGAAACGATGAAAGCAAACCACAAACTAAAACAATATTTACTCTTCTTGTACTTAAGTCGGCAATGTGCCTTTTGTATTAAATGCCGACGCAATTTCTGAGTTTCATCTTCAATGTGAAGGTTCAAGGGATAGTGTAAAGCTGCAGTAGTGCATCAGAATCTAATGCTGATTTCCCAGGAAACGCTCAAAGCAAACCATCAACAATGAGAAGATTTACCCTTCTTGAACTTAAGACGGCATTGTGCCTTTTGTATTAAATCCCGACGCAATTTCTGCGTTTCATCGTCAATGTAAAGGTCCAAGGGATAGAGTAAAGCTGCAAAAGTGCATCGGAATCTAATACTGATCTCCCAGGAAACGCTCAAAGCTAACCACAAACAATGAGAGGATTTCCTCTTCTTGTACTTATGTCGGCATTGTGCTTTTTCTATTAAATCCCGACGCAATTTCTGAGTTTCATCGTCAATGTGAAGGTTCGAGGCATAGAGTATGGCTGCAGTAGTGCATCGTAATGCTGATCTCCCACGAAGCGCTCAAAGCACACCACAAACAATGAGAGGATTGACTCTTTTTGTGCTTCTGTCGGCCTTGTGCCTTTTGAATTAAATCCCGACGCAATCACTGTGTTTCATCGTCAATGTGAAGGTCCAAGGGATAGAGTGAAGCTGCAATAGTGAATCGGAATCTAATACTGATCTCCCAGGAAACGCTCAAAGCAAACCACAAACAATGAGAACATTTACTCTTTTTGTACTTAAGTCGCCATTGAGACTATTGTTTTATATCCCTACGCAATCTCTGTGTTTCATCGTCAATGTGTTGGTCCTAGTGTCAGAGTAAAGCTGCAGTAGTGCATCGGAATCAAATACTGATCTCCCACGAAACGCTCAAAGCAAACCACGAACAATGAGATGATTTACTCTTGTTGTACTTATGTCGGCATTGTGCCTTTTGTATTAAATCCCGACATAATTTCTGTGTTTCATCGTCAATGTGAAGATCCAAGGGATAGAGTAAAGCTGCAGTAGTGTATCGCAATGTAACTCTGCTCTCTCAGGAAACGCTCAAAGCAAACCACAAATAAATAGAACATTTACTCATCTTTTACTTAAGTCAGAATTGTGCCTTTTGTATTAAATCATGACGCAATTTCTGTGTTTCATCGTCAATGTGAGGGTACAAGTGATAGAGTAAAGCTGCAGTAGTGCATCGGAATCTAGAACAGATGTCAAAGGAAACGCTCAAACCAACGCATAAACAACGAGAAGATTTACTCTCCTTGTACTTAAATTTGCATTGTTCCTTTTGGGTTAAATCCCGACGCAACTTCTTTGTTTCATCGTCAATGTGAAGATCCAAGTTATAGAGTAAAGCTGCAGTAGTGCATCGGAATCAAATACTGCTCTCTCAGGAAACGCTCAATGTAAATGACAAATTGTGAGATGATTTACTCTTCTTGTACTTATGGCCTCATTGTGCCTTTTGTATTAAATCCCGACACAATTTCTGTGTTTCATCGACTATGTGAAAGTCCAAGGGATAGAGTAATGCTGCAGTAGTGCATCGGAATCTAATACTGATCTCTCAGGAAACGCCCAAAGCAAACAACTAACAGTAAGAAGATTTACTCTTCTTGTACTTAAGTCGGCACTATGCCCTTTGTATTAAACCCCTACGCAATTTCTGAGTTACATCTTCAATGTTAAGTTCCAAGGGATAGAGTAAGGCTGGAGTAGTGCCTTGGAATCTAATGCTGATCTCCCAGTAAACGCTCAAATCAAACCACAAACAACCATAAGATATACTCTTATTGTACTTAAGTCGGGATTGTGCCTTTTGTATTAAATCCCGACGCAATTTCTGTGTTTCATCGTCGATGTGAGGGTCCAAGGGATAGAGTAAAGCTGCAGTAGTGCATCCGAATCTAATACTGATCTCCAACGATACGCTCAAAGCAAACCACAAACAATGAGAAGGTTTACTCTTCCTGTACTTAAGTCGGCATTTTGCCTTTTATATTAAATCCCGACGCAATTTCTGTATTTCATCGTGATTGTGATGGTCCAAGTGATAGAGTAAAGCTGCAGTAGTGCATCGGAATCTAATACTGATCTCCCAGGAAACGCACAAAGCAAACCACAAACAATGAGAAGATTTACACTTCTAGTAGCTAAATCGGCATTGTGCATTTTGTATTAAATCCCGATGCAATTTCTGTGTTTCATCGTCAATGTGAATGTTCAAGGGAAAGAGTAAAGCTGCAGAAGTGCATCGGAATCTCATACTGATCTCCCAGCAAACGCTCAAAGCAACACAATGAGAAGATTTAACCTGATTGTACTTAAGTCGGCATTGTGCCTTTTGTATTAAATCTCGACGTAATTTCTGTGTTTCATCGTCAATGTGAGGGTCCAAGGGATAGAGTAAAGCTGCAGTAGTGCATAGGAATCTAGTACTGATGTCCCAAGAGACGCTCAAAGCAAACCACAAACAACGAGAAGATTTACTCTTCTTGTACTTAAGTCGGTATTGTGCCTATTGTATTAAATCCCGACGCAATTTCTAAGTTTAATCGTCAATGTGATGGTTCAAGGGATAGAGTATAGCTGCAGTAGTGTATCGGATTCTAATGCTGATCTCCCAGGAAACGCTAAAAGCAAACCACAAACAATGAGAAGATTGACTCCTTTTGTACTTCAGTCGGCGTTGTGCCTTTTGTATTAAATCCCGACGCATTTTGCTTTGTTTCATCGTCAATGCGAAGGACCAAGTGATAGAGTAAAGCTGCAGTAGTGCATCGGAATCTAATACTGATCTCTCAGGAAACGCCCAAGGCAAACAACTAACAGTAAGAAGATTTACTCTTCTTGTACTTAAGTCGGCACTGTGCACTTTGTATTAAAGCCCTACGCAATTTCTGAGTTACATCTTCAATGTTAAGTTCCAAGGGATAGAGTAAAGCTGGAGTAGTGCCTTGGAATCTAATGCTGATCTCCCAGTAAACGCTCAAATCAAACCACAAACAATGATAAGGTATAGTCTTATTGTACTTAAGTCGGGATTGTGCCTTTTGTATAAAATCCCGACGCAATTTCTGTGTTTCATCGTCGATGTGAGGGTCCAAGTGATAGAGTAAAGCTGCAGTAGTGCATCCGAATCTAATACTGATCTCCCACGATACGCTCAAAGCAAACCACAAACAATGAGAAGGTTTACTCTTCCTGTACTTAAGTCGGCATTTTGCCTTTTATATTAAATCCCGACGCAATTTCTGTATTTCATCGTGATTGTGAAGGTCCAAGTGATAGAGTAAAGCTACAGTAGTGCATCAAAATCTAGTACTGATCTCCCAGGAAACGCTCAAAGCAAACCACGAATAATGAGAAGATTAACTCTTCTTGTACTTAAGTCTGCATTGTGCCATTTGTATTAAATCCCGACGCAATATCTGTGTTTCATCGTCAATGTGAAGATCCAAGGGATACAGTAAAGCTGCAGTAGTGCAATGCAATCTAATACTGGTCTCCCAGGGAACGCTCAAAGCAAACCACAAACAATGTGAACATTTACTCCTCCTGTACTCAAGTCGGCATTGTGCCTTTTGTATTAAATTCCGACGCAATTTCTGTGTTTCATCGTCAATGTGAACGTCCAAGGTAAAGAGTAAAGCTGCAGTAGTGCATAGGAATCTAGTACCGATGTATCAGGAATCGCTCAAAGCAAACCACAAACAATGAGAAGATTTACTCTACTTGTACTTCAGTCTGCATTGTGCCTTTTAGATTAAATCCCGACGCAATTTCTTTTTTTCATCGTGAATGTGAAGGTGCAACTGATAGAGTAAAGCTGCAGTGGTGCATCGGAATCTAATACTGATCTCACAGGAAACGCCCTAATCAAACCACAAACAATGAGAAGATTTCCTCTTCTTCTACTTAAGACGTCATTGTGCCTTTTGTATTAAATACCGACGCAATTTCTGAGTTTCATCGTCTATGTGAAGGTTCAAGGGATAGAGTATAGCTGCAGTAGTGTATCGGAATCTAATGCTGATCTCCCAGGAAACGCCAAAGCAAACGACAAACAATGAGAAGATTTAACCTAATTGTACTTAAATCTGCATTGTGCCATTTGTATTAAATCCCGACGCAATTTCTGTGTTTCATCGTCAATGTGAAGGTCCTAGGGATAGAGTAAAGCAGCAGTAGTGCAATGGAATTTAGTACTGATCTCCCAGGAAACGCTCAGAGCAAACCACAAAACAATGAGAAGAGTTACTCTTCTTGTATTTAAGTCGGCATTGTGCCTTTTTATTAAATCCCGACGCAGTTTCTGTGTTTCATCGTCAATGTGAGGGTCCAAGGGATAGAGTAAAGCAGTAGTAGTGCATCGGAATCTAGTACTGAGGTACCAAGAAACGCTCAAAGCAAACCACAAACAATGAGAGGATTACTCTTCTTGTACATAAGTCGGCATTGTGCCTGTTGTATTAAATCCCGACGGCATATATATGTTTCATCGTCAATGTGAAGGTCCACGGGACAGAGTACAGCAAACGCTCAAAGCAAACCACACACAATGAGAAGATTTAACCTGATTGTACCTAAGTCGGCATTGTGCCTTTTGTATTAAATCCCGACGCAATATCTGTGGTTCATCGTGAATGTGACGGTCCAAGGGATAGAGTAAAGCTGCAGTAGTCCATCGGAGTCTAAACTGGTCTCCCAGGATACTCTCAAAGCAAACCACAAAAAATGAGAAGCTATACTCCTCTTGTACTTAGGTCAGCATTGCGCCTTTTGTATTCAATCTCGACGCTATTTCTGTGTTTCGTTGCCAATGTGAGGGTCCGAGGGATAGAGTAAAGCTTCAGTAGTGCTTCGGAATCTAATACTGAACTCCCAGTAAACGCTCTAAAAAACTACAAACAATGAGAAGATTTACTCTTCTTGTACTTAAGTCGGCATTGTGCCTATTATATTAAATCCCGACGCAATTTCTGTGTTTCATCGTCAATGTGAAGGTCCAAGGGATAGAGTAAAGCTGCAGTAGTGCATCCGATTCTAATACTGATGTCCCAGGAACCGCTCAAAACGAACCACAAACATAAAGCATATTTACTCCTCCTGCAATTAGGTCGACATTATTCTTTTTGTATTAAAGCCCGACGCAATTTCTGTGTTTCATCGTCAATGTGAAGGTCCAAGGGATGGAGTAAAACTACAGCAGTGCATCTAAATGTAGTACCGATCTCCCAGAGAACGCTCAAAGCAAACCACAAACAATGAGAAGATTTACTCTTCTTGTACCGAAGTCGGCATTGTGCATTTTGTCAATGCGAAAGTCCTAGGGATAGATTAAAGCTACAGTAGTGCATCAAAATCTAGTAATGATCTCCCAGGAAACGCTCAAAGCAAACCACGAATAATGAGAAGATTAACTCTTCTTGTACTTAAGTCTGCATTGTGCCATTTGTATTAAATCCCGACGCAATATCTGTGTTTCATCGTCAATGTGAAGATCCAAGGGATACAGTAAAGCTGCAGTAGTGCAACGCAATCTAATACTGATCTCCCAGGAAACGCTCAAAGCAAACCACAAACAATGTGAACATTTACTCCTCCTGTACTTAAGTCGGCATTGTGCCTTTTGTATTAAATTCCGACGCAACTTCTGTGTTTCATTGTCAATGTGAACGTCCAAGGTAAAGAGTAAAGCTGCAGTAGTGCATTGGAATCTAGTACCGATGTCCCAGGGAACGCTCAAAGAAAACCACAAACAATGAGAAGATTTACTCTACTTGTACTTCAGTCTGCATTGTGCCTTTTGGATTAAATCCCGACGCAATTTCTTTGGTTCATCGTCAATGTGGAGCTGCAAGGGATAGAGTAAAGCTGCAGTGGTGCATCGGAATCTAATACTGATCTCACAGGAAACGCCCTAATCAAACCACAAACAATGAGAAGATTTCCTCTTCTTCTACTTAAGACGGCATTGTGCCTTTTGTATTAAATACCGACGCAATTTCTGAGTTTCATCGTCTATGTGAAGGTTCAAGGGATAGAGTATAGCTGCAGTAGTGTATCGGAATCTAATGCTGATCTCCCAGGAAACGCTCATAGCAAACCACAAACAATGAGAAGATTGACTCCTTTTGTATTTCAGTCGGCCTTGTGCCCTTTGTATTAAATCCCGACGCATATTGCTGTGTTTCATCGTCAATGTGAAGGTCCAAGGGATAGAGTAAAGCTGCACTAGTGCATCGGAATCTGATACTGATCTCAAAGGAAACGCTGAAAGGAAACCACAAACAATGAGAAGATTTACTCATCTTGTACTTAAGTCGGCATTGTACCTTTGTATTAAATTCCGATAAATTTTCTGTGTTTCATCGTCAATGTAAAAGTCGAAGGGATAGAGTAAAGCTGCGGTAGTGCATCGGAATCTAATACTGATCTCCCAGGGAACGCTCAATGCAAACCACAAACAATGAGAGGATTTACTCTTCTTGTACTTAAGTTGGTATTGTGCCTTTTGTATTAAATCCCGATGCCATTTCTGTGTTTCATCGTCAATGTGATGGTCCAAGGGATAGAGTAAAGCCGCAGTAGTGCATCGGAATCTAATTCTGATTTCCCAGGAAGCGCTCAAATCAAACCACATTCAATGAGAATATTTACTGTACTTGTACTTAAGTCCGCATTGTGCCTTTTGTATTAAACCGCGACGCAATTTCTGTGTTTCTTCGTCAATGTGAAGGTCCATGGGATATAATAACGCTGCAGTAGTGCACCGGAAACTAATACTGATCTCCGAGGAAACGCTCAATGCAAACCAAAAACAATGAGAAGAATTGTCTCTTCTTGTACTTAAGTCGGCATAGTGCCTTTTGTGTTAAAACCATGACGCAATTTCTGATTTTCATCGTCAATGGGAAGGTTCCAAGGGATAGAGTAAACCTGCACTAGTGTATCTGAGTCTAATACTAAACTCCCAGGATACGCTCAAAGTGAACCACAAACAAGAATATATTTATTCTTTTTGTACTTAAGTTGACAGTGTGCCTTTTGTATAAAATCCTGACGCAATTTCTGTGTTTCATCGTCAATGTGAAGGTCCAAGGTATAGAGTAAAGCTGCAGTAGTGCATCGGAATCTAGTGCTGATCTTCCAGGAACCCCTCGACGCATACCACGAACAATGAGAAGATTTACTCTACTAGTTCTTAAGTCGGCATTGTACCTTTTGTATTAAATCCTGACTCAATCTCTATGTTTCAACGTCAATGTGAAGGTTCAAGGGATACAGTAAAGCTGAACATGTGAATCCGAGTCTAATACTAAACTCCCAGGAAAGGCTCAAAGCAAACCACAAACAAAAAATTATTTACCCTTCTTGTACTTAAGTCGACATTTTGCCATTTGTATAAAATTCCGACGCAATTTCTGTGTTTCATCGTCAATGTGAAGGTCCAAGGGATAGAGTAAAGCTGCAGTAGTGCTTCGGATTCTAGTACTGATCTCCCAAGGATCGATCAAAGCAAACCACAAACAATGAGAAGATTTACTCTTCTTGTACTTAAGTCGGCATTGTGCCTTTTGTATTAAATCGCGACGCAATTTCTGTGTTTCATCGTCAATGTGAAGGTCCAAGGGATAGAGTAACGCTGCAGTAGCGCATCGGAAACTAATACTGATCTCCCAGGAAACGCTCAATGCAAACCAGAAACATTGAGAAGAATTACTCTTCTTGTACTTAAGTCGGCATTGTGCCTTTTGTATTAAATCGCGACGCGATTTCTGTGTTTCATCGTCAATGAGAAGGCCCAAGGGATAGAGTAACGCTGCAGTAGCGCATCGGAAACTAATACTGATCTCCGAGGAAACGCTCAAAACAAACCACAAACTATAAGAAGATTTACTCTTCTTGCACTTAAGTCGGCATTGTGCCTTTTTTATTAAATCCCGACGCAATTTCTAACTTTCATCGTCAATTTGAGGGTACAAGGGATAGAGTAAAGCTGCAGTAGTGCATCGGAATCTAATACTGATCTCCCAGGAAACGCTAATAGCAAATTACTATCAATGAGAAGATTGATTCTTTTTGTACTTAAGTCGGCATTGTGCCTTGTGTATTAAATCCCGAATCACTTTCTGTGTTTCAACGTGAATGTGAAGTTCCAAATGATAGAGTAACGCTGCAGTAGTGCATCGGAATCTAGTACTGATCTCCCAAGGAACGTTCAAAGCAAACCACAAACAATGAGAAGATTTACTCTTCTTGTACTTAAGTCGGCATTGTGCCTTTTGTATTAAATCCCGACGCAATTTCTGTGTTTCATCGTCAATGTGAAGGTCTAAGGGATAGAGTAAAGCTGCAGTAGTGCATCGGAATCTAATACTGATGTCCAAGGAAACGCTCAACTTAAACAACAAACAATAAGAAGATATACTCTTCTTGTATTTAAGTCGGCATTGTGGCTATTGTTTTAAATCCCGACGCAATTTCTGTGTTTCATCGTCAATGTGAAGGACCATGGGATAGAGTAAAGCTGCAGTAGTGCATCGGAATCTAATACTGATCTCCCAGAAAACGCTCAAAGCAAACCACAAACAAAAAGACTATTTACTCTTCGAGTACTTAAGTCGACATTGTGCCTTTTGTATTAAATCCCGACGCAATTTCTGAGTTTCATGGTCAATGGGAAGGTACAAGGGATAGAGTAAAGCTGCAGTAGTGCATCGGAATATAATACTGATCTCCCAGGAAACGCCCAAAACAAACCACAAACAATGAGGAGATTTACTCGTCTTGTACTTCAGTCGGCATTGTGTCTTTTGTATTACATTCCGACGCAAATTCTTTGTTTGATCGTCAATCTGAAGTCCAAGGAATTGTATAAAGCTGCAGTAGTGCATCGGAATCTAATACTGATGTCCAAGGAATCGCTCAAATCAGACAACAAACAATAAGAAGATATACCCTTCTTGTATTTAAGTCGGCATTGTGGCTATTGTTTTAAATCCCGACCAAATTCTGTGTTTCGTCGTCAGTGTGAAGGTCCAGGGGGTTGCGAAAAGCTGCAGTAGTGCATCGTAATCTAATACTCATCTCCCAGGAAGTGCTCAAAGCAAACCACAAACAATGAGAAGATTTACTCTTCTTGTACTTATGTCGTCATTGTGCTTTTTGTATTACATCCCGACGCAATTTCTGTGTTTCATCGTCAATGTGAAGGTCCAAGGGATAGAGTAAAGCTGCAGTAGTGCATCGGAATCTAATACTGATCTCCCAGGAAACGCTCAAAGCAAACCGGAAACAATTAGAAAGTTTACTCTTCTTAAACTGAAGTCAGCATTGTGCCTTTTGTATTATATCCCGACGCAATCTCTGTGTTTCATCGTCAATGTGAAGGTCCTAGGGATAGAATAAAGCTGCAGTAGTGCATCGGAGTCTAATGCTGATCTCCCAGGAAACGCTCGAGGCAAACCACGAACAATGAGAAGATTTACTCTTCTAGTTCTTAATTCGGCATTTTGCCTTTTTTATTAAATTCCGACTCAATCTCTGTGTTTCATCGTAAATGCGAAGGTCCAAGGGATAGAGTAAAGCTGCACTAGTGCATCCGAGTCTAATACTAAACTCCCAGGAAACGCTCAAATTAAACCACAAACAAAAAAATATTTACTCTTCTTGTACTTAAGTCGACATTGTGCCTTTTGTATAAAATCCCGACGCAATTTCTGTGTTCCATCGTCAATGTGAACGTCCAAGGTATAGGGTAAAGCTGCAGTAGCGCATCGGAATTTAGGACTGATCTCCCGGGAAACCCTCGAAGCATACCATGAACAATGAGATGATTTACTCTTCTTGTACTTAAGTCAGCATTGTACCTTTTGTATTAAATCCCGACGCAATTTCTGTGTTTCATCGTCAATGTGAAGGTCCAAGGGATAGAGTAACGCTGCAGTAGTGCATCGGAAACTAATACTGATCTTCCAGGAAACGCTCAAAGCAAACCACAAAAAATGAGAAGAATTACTCTTCTTCTACTAATGTCGGCATTGTGCCCTTTGTATTAAATCCCGACGCAATATCTGAGTTTCATCGTCAATTTGAAGGTACAAGGGATAGAGTAAAGCTGCAGTAGTAATCGGAATCTAATACTGATCTCCCAGGAAACGCTCAAAGCATACCACAAACAATGAGAAGATTGATTCTTTTTGTACTTAAGTCGGCATTGTGCCTTTTGTATTAGATCCCGATGCAATTCTGTGTTTCATCGTCAATGTGAAGGTCTAAGGGATATAGTAAAGCCTCAGTAGTGCATCGGAATCTAATACTGATCTCCCAGGAAACGCTCAAAGCAAACCACAAACAATGAGGAGATTTACTCTTCTTGTACAACAGTTGGCATTGTGTCTTTTGTATTAAATCCCGACGCAAATTCTGTGTTTGATCGTCAATGTGAAGGTCCAAGGGATTGAGTAAAGCTGCAGTAGTGCATCGGAATCTAATACTGATGTCCAAGGAAACGCTCAAAGCAAGACACACAAAGCAAACAACAAACAATAAGTCTGCGTTCACACTGCCGGCCGGGCCAAGCCGGGCTGACGCGTTCTTACTGGTCTCGTGCCTAGCCAGCTTAGGCCGACGAGTAGTGCATTCACATTGCGCGCCGCGCCGAGCCGGGACGGCGAAATGGGGGAAAATCCACTTCTCCGATTTTCATGTTTTAAAAATTCTTAGCGGTATATAAGACCTCGCCACATCGTTTTATGAACTTATTTTTTCCTTAAAAGCGTTACTTACGTCGTGAAAAAAGAAAAAGTCTACTTTTCGTTTCGCGTGATTTCTTAGTTTCGTAACGCTTCCCAACCGATTTTGAAGAAAGTATGTGGCTAAAGAATCTGATTTTTGAACACATGGTAGTGCAACATCTTAGCTTCGTATTGAATCATTTATCTTTCCATATTTCTTAACAGTCATTGTGAAATGATTCTATTTGTCAACGTTGTGCACTTGATTTACAAATCTTGTAGTGAAAAAGTTATGTAGCGGGTAGCTTACTGTTAGATCCGTTTTGACCATACATTGTTGGGAATGAAATGTAGCTAAAAGTACCAAAAAGTTTTTGAAATGATAATGATACTGATATCTGTCTCTGGTCTCAAGTAATGCGAGCTATTCTGTGGCGTCAGTGCCGCGTCCGCAAGCCACGGAGTTCGCGCGGTTACAGCTTGGTTTAGTGTAGTCATATAATGCAGCACAGAAAAAATCTAATTACTAGTGATCAGCGCAGACCTAGTGCCGGTCCCTCTTATTATTTTAATGGTCTCATTCTCTAACTAAATCCAAGTGTATAAGAATTTTTCCCTCGGCTACTGGACAATTCATCTGCTATGCTATTATAATTGGCCACACGTTGCATCACAAAAGACAAACAATTATTTGTCATCAACATCCGACAATTAGTATGATGTACATTTCGTATTTCGAACTAAAAGATAACTGAAGCGCAATTCTGTAGTCTCGTTGTCTACTTTGACAGAAAAAATAATGGAGAGTTAATGAAACTACTGTAGATCGGCACAGATGTGCGTTTCATTGTTCTTCATTGTTTTTTTTTTCTTCTTTGGCGGGCTGCGCTGCACTGTCAAGGTAATCCCCACTCTTTGGCTAAATGGCTGGCGGGAGGCCAAATAAATAAATTTAAAAAGATCTCCACCCTTCGACAGCTGACAAGCAAGTCAGTAGAAAACGCAGCTGCAGTCAACAGTTGCTCGCCTTTAGCTAGTCTGTGCTGTCGTGTAGAACAATGTCTTCACTCTTTTATTGGTATTGTTTTGACTCTGCAGTAACTCGTCGAGTTTTGAAGTACAGAAGAACTATGAGGTTATGGATTCATCCTATGAATAGTGACAGACATTTAGGAGAGTTTTTTTCTTTATATGAAGAACTTAAAAACTATCCTGAAAAATTTTATTCAAATTACAGAATGAATCATAATACATTTCAGTATGTGCTGTAGAACATTCAAGACAAAATTTCTAAACAGAACACAAATTTTCGCAGAAGTATAACAGCAGAAGAAAAATTGTGTATAACGATAAGGTAAGATTCGTTAGTAGACACTTTTTGGTTTGCAGTAGAACTTTGTACAGCATTCACTACCTGCAATTAATTGTAGTCATGCTTTTGTATTTTAAATTTCACAAACGCTAACCTCTGAGGGGAAGAGAGTTTATGGGACTCCTGAGAATCATTGGGAAGTAATTAGCTTCGTCATTTTGGGTAATGTCTTGCTGTGCCTTCAACGAAGAATCGCAGAAATACTCCTTCAGAATTTTCCAACTTTTTTCTTCTTTTTTCTTCATGATGCAGCGCTTGGCAGTGGTGATGGTTCATCATGTGGTGCCACTGATGACCTCACAGAATTCTTTTCATTACCTTGTAAGATAGACAGATTGATAGGCGAAGAGTTTTGAGATAATGCCCTTTGACTCAGTGGTTATATCTCCACTGATAAGGAACTGCCACAGCATGACTTTACAATGCATTATCATCTGGTAGGGACACAGTTCCGTCCCCCAGTGACACTCATATCTGTCTCCGTTTACAAGTAAATTCGAACTATTCAGTGGCGGCAATGCCGCGATTGCTGGCAAGCTATTGTTGTAAATGCATGTAAATACGGTTGATTAAATAAATGAAATAAAAGTAATTTCGCATGTATCATCATAATAAACGTAATTTTTCCTCACTGATTGTGAAATGTGAGGTAACATCTTAAAATAAAAGACGTGTGCAGTCACACTTGTGAAGAAAGCAGAAGGGAGACGTGTGATGCGTGTACTGCAGAAGTTGTAGTGCTGCGCCACAGGCTCGCGCCTGCGGTCGGCTCGCGCTGGCAATATTTAACACTCGGAATGTCGTCGGCTCGGCTCCGGGAGGCTCACGCCGTGTCGGCGCGGCCCGGCCGCCAGTGTGAACACAGCAATTCAGAACCATGTGTTTGATATCGAAGCGGGCGGCGGCCCGGCCAGGCTCGGCTCGGCCCGGCCGGCAGTGTGAACGCAGCCTAAGAAGATATACTCTTCTTGTATTTAAGTCGGCATTGTGACTTTTGTTTTATATCCCGACGTAATTTCTGTGTTTCATCGTCAATGTGAATTGCCAAGGGATAGAGTAAAGCTGCAGTAGTGCACCAGAATCTAATACTGATCTCCCGGAAAACGCTCAATGAAAACCACAAACAAAAAGAAAATCTACTCTTCGTGTACTTAAGTCGACATTGTGCCTTTTGTATTAAATCCCGACGCAATTTCTGTCTTTCATCGTCGAAGTGAAAGTCCATGGGGTAGAGTAAAGCTGCATTAGTGCTTCGGAATCTAGTACTGATCTCCCAGGGAGCGCTCAAAGGAAACCACAAACAATGAGAAGATTGACTCTTCTTGTACTTAAGTCGGCATTGTGCCTTTTGTATTAAATCCCGACGCCATTTCTGTGTTTCATCGTCAATGTGAAGGTCATAGGGATAGAGTAAAGCTGCAGTAGTGCATCGGAATATAATACTGATGTCCCAGGAAACGCCCAAAACCCAACCACAAAAAATGATAAGATTTAGTCCTCTTGTACTTAAGTCGGCATTGTGCCCTTTGGGGTAATTCCCGACGCAATTTCTGTGTTTCATCGTCAATGTGAAGGTCCAAAGGATAGAGTAAAGCTGCAGTAGTGCACTGGAATCTAGTACTGATCTCCCAGGAAACGCTCAAAGCAAACCACAAACAATCAGAAGATTTACTCTTCTTGTACTTAAGTCGACATTGTGCCTTTTGTATAAAATCCCGAAGCAATTTCTGTGTTTCATCGTCAATGTGAACGTCCAGGGTATAGAGTAAAGCTGCAGTAGTGCATCGGAATCTAGTACTGATCTCCCAGGAAACGCTCGAAGCAAACCACGAAGAATGAGAAGATTTACTCTTCTTGTACTTATGTCGGCATTGTGCCTTTTGTATTAAATCGCGACGCAATTTCTGTGTTTCATCGTCAATGTGAAGGTCCAAGGGATAGAGCAACGCTGCAGTAGTGCATCGGAAACTAATACTGATCTCCCAGGAAACGCTCAACGCAAACCACAAACAATGAGAAGATTGACACTTCTTGTACTTAAGTCGGCATTGTGCCTTTCGGATTAAATCCCGCCGAAATTTCTGTGTTTCATCGTCAGTGTGAGGGTCCAAGGGATGGAGTAAAGCTGCAGTAGTGCATCGGAATCTAATACTCATCTCCCAGGAAACGCGCAAAGCAAACCACAAACTATGAGAAGATTTATCAGTAAACTCTTCCGGGCTAAGTTGCCGTGGTCGATCTGTAGAACTTCTTCTCCCTGACGTTTCGTTCTCAACTACGGAGAACATCTTCCGAGGTGAGTCGACGACTGGCTGCTAGGAGCTGGGGCCGCCTCTTATAAAGAGATCGTAGGGGGCGCCACCACACGTCACATGGCGTCGATGTGCAGCTATCTCTGGCTATCGTCTGTTCTCTCGATTGCAGGCAATCGGTTGTCACGTGATTGATGCAAAGTCGACCGCCATATCTTATCCAATTTTAATCCTTCTTCTTTACGATTAAAATTGTATTGATGTTTGTGGATTTCAATTGCCTCTCTATACATACGTGTATAATAGTGCGACGTCCTCGCTAGCACGCTTGTTTCACCAAATTTTATGTCGTGATCTCCATCCATAAAAACATGTTCCGCTACTGCCGATTTGTCGATATGTCCCAAGCGACAGTTTCTTTTGTGCTCCATCAACCGTGTATTGTACTTGTACTTAAGTCGTCATTGTGCCTTTTGTATTAAATCCCGACGCAATTTCTGCGTTTCATCGTCAATGTGAAGGTCCAAGGGATAGAGTAAAGCTGCAGTAGTGCATCGGAATCTAATACTCATCTCCCAGGAAACAAACAACAATCAATGAGAAGATTTAATCTTCTTGTACTTAAGTCGGCATTGAGCCTTTTGTATTACATCCCGACGCAATTTCTGTGTTTCATCGTCAATGAGAAGGTCCAAGGGATAGAGTAAAGCTGCAATAGTCCATCGGAATCTAGTACTGATCTCCCAGGAAACGCTCAAAGCAAACCACAAACAATGAGAAGATTTACTCTTCTTGTACTTAAGTCAGCATTGTGCCTTCTGTTTTAAATCCCGACGCAATTTCTGTGTTTCATCGTCAATGTGAACGTCAAAGGGATAGAGTTAAGCTGCAGTAGTGCATCGGAATCAAATTCTGATCTTCCAGGAAACGCTCAAAGCAAACGCGGAACAATGAGAAGATTTACTCTTCTTGTACTTAAGTCGGCATTGTGCATTTTGTGTTAAATCCCGACTAATTTCTGTGTTTCATCGTCAATGTGAAGGTCCAAGCGATAGAGTAAAGCTGCAGTAGTGCATCGGAATCTAATACTGATCGCCCAGAAAACGCTCAAAGACAACCACAATCAAAAAGAATATTTACACTTCGTGTACTTAAGTCGACACTGTGCATTTTGTATTAAATCCCGACGCAATTTCTGTCTTTCATCGTCAATGTGAAGGTCCAAGGGATACAGTAAAGCTGCAGTAGTGCATCGGAATCTAATACTGATCTCCCAAGAAACACTCAAAGCAAACCACAGACAAACAGAAGATTTACTCTTCTTGTACTTAAGTCGGCATTGTGCCTTTTGTATTTAATCCCGACGCAATATCTATGTTTTTTCGTCAATGCGATGGTCCAAGAGATAGAGTAATGCTGCAGTATTGCATCGGAATCTAATACTGATCATCCAGGAAACGCTAAAAGCAAACGACAAACTATTAGAAGTTTACTCTTCCTGTACTCAAATTGGCATTGTGCCTTTTGTATTAAATCCCGACGCAATTTCTGAGATTCATCGTCAATGTGAAGGTTCTAGGGATTGAGTATAGCTGCGGTAGTGCATCGGAATCTAATGCTGATCTCCCAGGAAACGCTCAACGCAAACCTCAAACAATGAGAAGGTTGACTCTATTTGTACATCAGTCCTGCTTGTGCCTTTTGCGTTAAATCCCGACGCATCTTTCTGTGTTTCATCGTCAATGTGAAGGTCCAAGGGATAGATTAAAGCTGCAGTAGTGCACTGGAATCTATTACTGTTCTCCCAGGAAACGCTCAAAGCAAACCAGAAACAGTGACAAAGTTTACTCTTCTTGAACTTAAGTCGGCATTGTGATTTTCTATTATATCCCGACCAATCTCTGTGTTTCATCGTCAATGTGATGGTCCTAGGGATAGAGTAAAGCTGCAGTAGTGCATCGGAATCTAATCCAGATCTCCCAGAAAACTCTTAAAGCAATCCACCAACTATGAGAAGATTAACTCATCTAGTACTTAATTCGGCATTTTGCCTTTTATATCAAATCCCGACTAAATCTCTGTATTTCATCGTCAATGTGAAGGTCCATGGGATAGAGTAAAGCTGCAGTAGTGCATCGGAATCTAGTGATGATCTCCCCGGAAACGTTCAAAGCAAACTTCGAACAATGAGAAGATTTACTCTTCTTGTACTTTAAGTCGTCATTGTGCCTTTTGTATTAAATCCCGACGCAATTTCTGTGTTTCTTCGTCAATGTGAAGGTCCAACGGATAGAGTAAAGCAGCAGTAGTGCATCGGAATGTAATAGTGATCCCACAGGAAACGCTCAAAGCAAACCACAAACAGTGAGAGGGTTTACTCTTCTTGTACTTAAGTAGGCATTGTGCCTTCGGTATTAAATTCCGACGCAATATCTGTGTTTCATCGTCAATGTGGAGGTCCAAGGGATCGAGTAAAACTGCAGTAGTGCATCGGAATCTAATATTGATCTCCCAGGAAACGCTCAAACAAACCACAATCAATGAGATCATTTCTCCTCTTGTACTTAAGTCGGCATTATGCCTTTTGTATTAAATCAAGACGCAATTTCTGTGTTTCATCGTCAATGTGAAGGTCCAAGGGATAGAGTAAAGCTGCAGTAGTGCATCGGAATCTAATACTGATCTCCCGGGAGACGCTCAAAGCGAACCACAAACTATGAGAGGATTTACTCTACATGTACTTGAGTCAGCATTGTGCCTTTTGTTTTAAATCCCGACGCAATTTCTGTGTTTCATCGTCAATGTGACGGTCCAAGGGATAGAGTAAGCCTTCAGTTGGGCATCGGAATGTAATTCTGATCTCCCAGGAAACGCTCAAAAGAAACCGCAAACAATGAGAAGATATACTCTTTTTGTACTTAAGTCGTCATTGTGCATTTTGTATTAAATCCCGACGCAAATTCTGCGTTTCATCGTCAATGTGAAGGTCCAAGGGATAGAGTAAAGCTGCAGTAGTGCATCGGAATCTAATACTGATCTCCCAGGAAACGCTCAAAGCAAACCAGAAAAAATGAGAACATTTACTCTTCTTGAATCTAGGGCGGCATTGGGACTTTTGTATTAAATCCCGACACAAACTCTGTGTTTCATCCTCATTGTGAAGGTCCTAGGAATAGAGTAAAGTTGCAGTAGGGCATCGGAATCTAATACTGATCTCCCAGGAAACGCTCAAAGCAAACGACGAACAATGTGAAGATTGACTATTCTTGTACTTGAGTCGGCATTGTGCCTTATATAATAAATCCCGACGCCATTTCCGTGTTTCATCGTCAATGTGAAGGTCCAAGGGATAGAGTAAAGCTGCAGTAGTTTATGGGAATCTAATTCAGATCTCCCAGGAAACGCTCAAAGCAAACCACAAACAATGAGAAGATATACTCTTCTTGTACTTAAGTCGGCATTGTGCCTTTTGTATTAAATCCCGACGCAATTTCTGTGTTTCATCGTCAATGTGAAGGTCCAAGGGATAGAGTAAAGCTGCAGTAGTTTGTCGGAATCTAATACTGATCTCCCAGGAAACGCTCAAAGCAAACCACCAACAATGAGAAGATATACTCTTCTTGTACTTAAGTCGGCATTGTGCCTTTTGTATTAAATTCCGACGCACTTTCTGTGTTTCATCTTCAATGTGAAGGTCCAAGGGATAGAGTATAGCTGCAGTATTGCATCGGAGTCTAATACTCATCTAACAGGAAACGCTCAAAGCAAATCTCAAACATTGAGAAGATTCACTCTTCTTCTACTTGAGTCGGCATTGTACCCTTTGTTTTGAATCCCGACGCAATTTCTGTGTTTCATCGTCAATGTGAAGGTCCAATGGATACAGTAAAGCTGCAGTAGTGCATCGGTATCTATTACTGATCTCCCAGGAAACGCTCAAAGCAAACCACAAACAATGAGAAGATTTACTCTTTTGGTACTAAATTCGGCATTGTGCCTTTTGTATTGAAACCGACGAAATATCTGTGCTTCATCGTCAATGTCAAGGTCCAAGGGATAGATGAAAGCTGCAGTAGTGCATCGGAATCGAATACTGATCTCCCAGGAAATGCTCGTAGCAAACCCCAAACAATGAGAAAATTAACTCTTTAGGTACTTATGTCGTTATTGTGCATTATGTATTAAATCCCGACGCAATTTCTGTGCTTTATCGTCAATGTGAAGGTCCAAGGCATAGAGTAAAGCTGCAGTAGTGCATCGGAATCGAATACTGATCGCCCAGGAAACGCTCAAAGCAAACCACAAACAATGAGAAGATATACTCATCTAATACATAAGACGGCATTTTGCCTTTTGTTTTAACCCCTGACGCAATTTCTCCGTTTCATCGGCAATATGAAGGACCAAGGGATAGAGTAAAGCTGCTGTAGTGCATCGGGATCTAATACTGATCTCCTAGGAAACACTCAAATCAAACCACAAAAGAAACAACATTTACTCTTCTTGTACTTAAATCGACTTTGTGCATTTTGTATTATATCCCGACTTAATTTCTGTGTTTCATCGTCAATGTGAAGGTAAAAGGGATTGAGTAAAGCAGCAGTAGTGCATCGGAATGTGTTACTGATCTCCCAGGAAACGCTCAAAGCAAACCACAAACAATGAGAAGATTTACTCTTTTTGTACTTAAGTATGCATTGTGCCTTTTGGATTAACTCCCGTCGCAATTTCGACGTTTCATCCTCAATGTGAAGGGCCAAGGAATAGAGTAAAGCTGCAGTGGTGCATCGGAATCTAATGCTGATCTCCCAGGAAACTCTCAAAGCAAACCACAAACAATGAGAAGATTTACTCCTTTTGAACTTAGTTCGGCATTCTGCCTTTTGTATTAAATGGCGCGCAAACTCTGTGTTTCATCGTCAATGTGAAGGTCCAAGGTACAGAGTAAAGCTGCAGTAGTGCATCGGAATCTAATAATTATCTCCCAGGATACGATTAAAGCAAACCTCAAACAATGAGAAGTTTAATCTTCTTGTACACAAGCCAGCATTGTGCCTTTTGTATAAATCCCGACGCAATTACTGTGTTTCATCGGCAGTGGGAAGGTTCAAGAGATAGAGTAAAGCTGCAGTAGTGCATCGGAATCGAATACTGATCGCCCAGGAAACGCTCAAAGCAAACCACAAACAATGAGAAGATATACTCATCTAATACATAAGACGGCATTTTGCCTTTTGTTTTAAACCCCGACGCAATATCTCTGTTTCATCGGCAATATGAAGGACCAAGGGATAGAGTAAAGCTGCAGTAGTTTATGGGAATCTAATTCAGATCTCCCAGGAAACGCTCAAAGCAAACCACAAACAATGAGAAGATATACTCTTCTTGTACTTAAGTCGGCATTGTGCCCTTTGTTATTAATCCCGACGCAATTTCTGTGTTTCATCGTCAATGTGAAGTTGCAAGGTATAGAGTAAAGCTGCAGTAGTGGACAGGAATCTAATACTGATCTCCCAGGAAACGATCAAAGCAAACCTCAAACAATGAGAAGATTTACTCCTCTTCTACTTAAGTCAGCATTGTACCCTTTGTATTAAATCCCGACGCAACATCTGTATTTCATAGTCAATGTGAGGGTCCAAGGGATAGAGTAATGCAGCAGTAGTGCATCCGAAACTAATACTGATCTCCTAGCAAACGCTTAAAACAAACCACAATTAATGAGAAGATTTACTCTTCTTGTACTTCAGTCGGCATTGTGCCTTTTGTATTAAATCCCGACGCAATTTCTGAGTCTCACCGTCAGTGTAAAGTTCCAAGGGATAGAGTGAAGCTGCAGTAGTGCATCCGATTCTAATACTGATGTACCAGGAACCGCTCAAAGCAAACCACAAACAATGAGAAGATATACTCATCTAATACATAAGTCGGCATTTGCCCTTTTGTTTTAAATCCCGACGCAATTTCTCTTTTTCATCGGCAATGTGAAGGTCCAGGGGATAGGGTAAAGCTGCTGTAGTTCATCGGAATCTAATACTGATCTCCCAGGAAACGCTCAAAGCAAACCACAAAAGAAACAACATTTACTCTTCTTGTACTTAAGGCGACATTGTGCATTTTGTATTAAATCCCGACGCAATTTCTGTGTTTCGTCGTCAGTGTGAATGTCCAAGGGATAGAGTAATGCTGCATTAGTGCATCGGAATCTAATACTGATCCCACAGGAAACACTCAAAGCAAACCACAAACAATGAGGAGATGTACTCTTCTTGTACTGAAGTCGGCATTGTGCCTTTTGTAATTAATACCGACGCAATATATGTGTTTCATCGTCAATGTGAAGGTCCAAATGATAGAGTAAGGCTGCAGTAGTGTATCGGAATCTAATACTGATCGTCCAGGAAACGCTCAAAGCAAACCACAAACATTGAGAAGATTTACTCTTTTTGCACTTAAGTAAGCATTGTGCATTTTGCATTAAATCCCGACGCAATTTCGTCGTGTCATCGTCAATGTGAAGGTCCAACGGATGGAGTAAAGTTGCAGTAATGCATCGGAATCTAATACTGATCTCCCAGGAAACGCTTAAAGCAAACCACAAACAATTAGATGATTTACTCTTCTAGTACATAAGTCAGCATTGTGCCTTTTGTATTAAATCCCGACGCAATATCTCAGTTTCAGCGTCAATTTGAAGGTCCAAGGGATAGAGTAATGTCACGGTAGTGCATCGGAAACTAATACTGATCTCCCAGGTAACGCTTAAAACACACCACAAACAATGAGAAGATATACTCTTCTTGTACTTAAGTCGGCATTGTGCACTTTGTATTAAATCCCGACACAATGTCTGAAGATCAGCGTCAGTGTGAAGGTTCAAGGGATAGAGTAAAGCTCAGTAGTGCATCGGAATCTATTACTGATCTCCCACGAAACGCTCAAAGCAAACCACAAACAATGAGAATATTTACTCCACTTGTTCTTAAGTCGGCATTGTGTCTCTTGTATTAAATTCCGACGCAATTTCTGTATTTCGTCGTCAATATGAAGGTCCAAGGCATAGAGAAAAGCTGCAGTAGTGCATCGGAATCGAATACTGATCGCCCAGGAAACGCTCAAAGCAAACCACAAACAATGAGAAGATATACTCATCTAATACATAAGACGGCATTTTGCCTTTTGTTTTAAACCCCGACGCAATTTCTCTGTTTCATCGGCAATATGAAGGACCAAGGGATAGAGTAAAGCTGCAGTGGTGCATCGGAATCTAATGCTGATCTCCCAGGAAACGCTCAAAGCAAACCACAAACAATGAGAAGATTAACTCCTTTTGAACTTAAATCGGCATTCTGCCTTTTGTATTAAATACCGCGCAAACTCTGTGTTTTATCGTCAATGTGAGGGTCCTAGGGATAGAGTAAAGATGCAGTAGTGCATAGGAATCTAATACTGAACTCCCAGGAAACGCTCAAAGCACACCTCGAACAATGAGAGGATTTACTATTCTTGAACTTAAGGCGGCATTGTGCCTTTTATATTAAATCCCGACGCAATTTCTGTGTTTCATCGTCAATGTGAAGGTCCAAGGTATAGAGTAAAGCTGCAGTAGTGCATCGGAATCTAATACTTATCTCCCAGGAAACGCTTAAAGCAAACCTCAAACAGTGAGAACATTTAATCTTCTTGTACACAAGTCAGCATTGTGCCTTTTGTATTGAATCCCAACGCAATTACTGTGTTTCATTGGCATTGTGAAGGTTCAAGGGATAGAGTAAAGCTGCAGTAGTGCATCGGAATCTGATACTGATCTCTCAGGAAACGCTCAAAGCAAACCACAAACAATGATTAGAATGACTCTTTTTGTACTTAAGTCAGCATTCTGCTTTTTGTATTAAATCCCGAGGCAATTTCTGTGTTTCATCGTCAATGTGAAGGTCCAAGGGATAGAGCAAAGCTGCAGTAGTTTATGGGAATCTAATTCAGATCTCCCAGGAAACGCTCAAAGCAAACCACAAACAATGAGAAGATATACTCTTCTTGTACTTAAGTCGGCATTGTGCCTTTTGTATTAAATCCCGACGCAATTTCTGTGTTTCATCGTCAATGTGAAGGTCCAAGGGATAGAGTAAAGCTGCAGTAGTTTGTCGGAATCTAATACTGATCTCTCAGGAAACGCTCAAAGCAAACCACAAACAATGAGAAGATATACTCTTCTTGTACTTAAGTCGGCATTGTGCCTTTTGTATTAAATTCCGACGCACTTTCTGTGTTTCATCTTCAATGTGAAGGTCCAAGGGATAGAGTATAGCTGCAGTATTGCATCGGAGTCTAATACTGATCTAACAGGAAACGCTCAAAGCAAATCTCAAACATTGAGAAGATTCACTCTTCTTCTACTTGAGTCGGCATTGTGCCCTTTGTTTTGAATCCCGACGCAATTTCTGTGTTTCATCGTCAATGTGAAGGTCCAAGGGATAGAGTAAAGCTGCAGTAGTGCATCGGTATCTATTACTGATCTCCCAGGAAACGCTCAAAGCAAACCACAAACAATGAGAAGATTTACTCTTTTGGTACTAAATTCGGCATTGTGCCTTTTGTATTGAAACCGACGAAATATCTGTGCTTCATCGTAAATGTCAAGGTCCAAGGGATAGGGTAAAGCTGCAGTAGTGCTTCGGAATCGAATACTGATCGCCCAGGAAACGCTCAAAGCAAACCACAAACAATGAGAAGATATACTCATCTAATACATAAGACGGCATTTTGCCTTTTGTTTTAAGCCCTGACGCAATTTCTCTGTTTCATCGGCAATATGAAGGACCAACGGATAGAGTAAAGCTGCTGTAGTGCATCGGGATCTAATACTGATCTCCTAGGAAACACTCAAATCAAACCACAAAAGAAACAACATTTACTCTTCTTGTACTTAAATCGACTTTGTGCATTTTGTATTATATCCCGACTTAATTTCTGTGTTTCATCGTCAATGTGAAGGTAAAAGGGATTGAGTAAAGCAGCAGTAGTGCATCGGAATGTGTTACTGATCTCCCAGGAAACGCTCAAAGCAAACCACAAACAGTGAGAAGATTTACTCTTTTTGTACTTAAGTATGCATTGTGCCTTTTGGATTAACTCCCGTCGCAATTTCGACGTTTCATCCTCAATGTGAAGGGCCAAGGAATAGAGTAAAGCTGCAGTGGTGCATCGGAATCTAATGCTGATCTCCCAGGAAACTCTCAAAGCAAACCACAAACAATGAGAAGATTTACTCCTTTTGAACTTAGTTCGGCATTCTGCCTTTTGTATTAAATGGCGCGCAAACTCTGTGTTTCATCGTCAATGTGAAGGTCCAAGGTACAGAGTAAAGCTGCAGTAGTGCATCGGAATCTAATACTGATCTAACAGGAAACGCTCAAAGCAAACCACAAACAATGAGAAGATTTACTCTTTTTGTACTAAAGTCGGCATTGTGCCTTTTGTATTGAAACCGACGAAATATCTGTGTTTCATCGTCAATGTGAAGGTCCAAGGGCTAGAGTAAAGCTGCAGTATTGCATCGGAGTCTAATACTGATCTAACAGGAAACGCTCAAAGCAAATCTCAAACATTGAGAAGATTCACTCTTCTTCTACTTGAGTCGGCATTGTGCCCATTGATTTGAATCCCGACGCAATTTCTGTGTTTCATCGTCAATCGGACGATCCAAGGGATAGAGTAAAGCTGCAGTGGTGCATCGGAATCTAATACTGATCTCACAGAAAACGCTCTAGGCCAATCACAAACAATGAGAAGATTTTCTCTTCCTGTACTTAAGTCGGCATTGTGCCTTCTGTATTAAATCCCGACGCAATTTCTGTGTTTCATCGTCAATGTGGAGGTCCAAGGGATACAGTAAAGCTGCAGTAGTGCATCGCAATCTAATACTGATCTCCCAGGAAACGCTCAAAGCAAACCACAAACAATGAGAAGATTTACTCTTTTTGTACTAAAGTCGGCATTGTGCCTTTTGTATTGAAACCGACGAAATATCTGTGCCTCATCGTCAATGTGAAGGTCCAAGGGATAGGGTAAAGCTGCAGTAGTGCATCGGAATATAATACGGATCTCCCAGGAAACGCTCAAAGTACACCACGAACGATGAGAAGATTTACTATTCTTGTACTTAAGTCGGCATTGTGCCTTTCATGTTAAATCCCGACGCAATTTCTGTGTTTCATCGGCAATGTGAACGTCAAAGGGATAGAGTAAAGCTGCAGTAGTTCATCGGAATCTAATACTGATCTCCAAGGAAACGCTCAAAGCAAACCACAAACAAAAATAATATTTACCTTTCGTGTACTTAAGTCGACATTGTGCGTTTTGTATTAAATCCCGACGCAATTTCTGTGTTTCATCGTCACTGTGAAGGTCCAAGGGACAGAGTAAAGGCGCAATAATGCATCGGAATCTAATACTGATCCCAGAGGAAACGCTCCAAGCAAACCACAAACAATGAGACGATTTACTCTTCTTGTACTTAAGTTGGCATTGTGCTTTTGTAATTAATCGCGACGCAATATCTGTGTTTCAACGTCAATGTGAAGGTCCAAATGATAGAGTAGAGCCGCAGTAGTGCATCGGAATCTAATACTGATCCCAGAGGAAACGCTCAATGCAAACCACAAACAATGAGACGATTTACTCTTCTTGTACTTGAGTTGGCATTGTGCCTTTTCTATTAAATCCCGACGCAATATCTGTGTTTCATCGTCACTGTGGAGGTCCAAGGGATAGAGTAACGGCGCAATAGTGATCGGAATCTAATACTGATCCCAGAGGAAACGCCCAAAGCAAACCACAAACAATGAGACGATATACTCTTCTTGTACTTGTGTCGGCATTGTGCTTTTGTAATTAATCCGGATGCAATATCTGTGTTTCAAGGTCAGTGTGAAGGTCCAGATGATAGAGTAAAGCTGCAGTAGTTCATCGGAATCTAATACCGATCTCCCAGGAAACGCTTAAAACAAACCACAAACAATGAGAAGATTTTCTCTTCTTGTACTTAAGTCGGCATTGTGCCTTTTGTATTAAATCCCGACGCAATTTCTGTGTTTCATCGTCGATCTGAAGATCCAAGGGATAGAGTAAAGCTGCAGTAGTGCATCGGAATCTAATACTGTTCTCGTAGGAAACGCTCAAAGCAAACCACAAACAATGAGAAGATTTTCTCTTGTTCTACTTAAGTCGACATTCTGCCTTATGTATTAAATCCCGACGCAATTTCAGTGTTTCATCGTCAATCTGAAGGTCCTATGGATAGTCTAAGGCTGCAGTAGTGCATCGGAATCTAATACTGATCTCCCAGGAAACGCTCAAAGCAAACCACAAACAATGAGAAGATTTTCTCTTGTTCTACTTAAGTCGACATTCTGCCTTATGTATTAAATCCCGACGCAATTTCTGTGTCTCATCGTCACAGTGAAGGTACAAGGGATGGAGTAAAGCTACTGTAGTGCATCGGAATCTAATACTGTTCTCGTAGGAAACGCTCAAAGCAAGCCACAAACAATGAGAAGATTTACTTTTCTTGTACTTAAGTAGGCATTGTGCCTTTTGCATTAAATCCCGACGCAATTTCGTCGTTTCATCGTCAATGTGAAGGTCCAAGGAATAGAGTAAAGTTGTAGTAGTGCATCGGAATCTATTACTGATCACCAAGGAAACGCTCAAAGCAAACGTCAAACAATGAAAATATACACTCTACTTGTACTTAAGTCGGCATTGTGTCTTTTGTATTAAAATCCGACGCAATTTCTGTGTTTCATCGTCAATGTGAAGTTCCAAGGGATAGAGTAAAGCTGCAGTTAAGAGACGGAATCTAATACTCATCTCCCAGGAAACGCTCGAAGCAAACCACAAACAATGAGAAGATATACTCATCTAATACATAAGTCGGCATTTTGCCTTTTGTTTCAAATCCCAACGCAATTTCTGTGTTTCATCGGCAATGTAAAGGTCCAAGGGATGGAGTAAAGCTGCTGTAGTGCATCGGAATCTAAAACAGATCTCCCAGGAAACGCTCAAAGCTTACCACAAAAGAAACAACATTTACTCTTCTTGTACTTAAGTCGACATTGTGTACTTTGTATTAAATCCCGACGCTATTTCTGTGTATCATCGTCAATGTGTAGGTCCCAGGGATAGAGTAAAGCTGCATTAGTGCATCGGAATCTAATACTGATAACACAGGAAACGCTCAAAGCAAACCACAAACACTGAGAAGGTGTACTCGTCTTGTACTTAAGTCGGCATTGTGCCTTTTGTAATTAATCCCGACGCAATTTCTGTGTTTCATCGTCAATGTGAAGGTACAACGGATGGAGTAAAGCTACAGTAGTGCATCGGAACCTAATACTGATCTCGCCGGATACGCTCAAAGCAAGCCACAATCAATGAGAAGATTTATTCTTCTTGTACTTACGTCGGCATTATTCCTTTTGCATTATATCCCGACGCAATTTCTGTGTCTCATCGTCAATGTGAAGGTCCAAAGGATAGCGTAAAGCTGCAGTATTGCATCGGAGAATAATACTGATCTACCAGGAAACGCTCAAAACAAACCTAAAACAATGAGAAGATTTACTCTTCTTTTACTTGAGTCGGCATTGTGCCTTTTAATTTTGAATCCCGACGCAAATTCTGTGTTTCATCGTCAATCTGAAGATCCAAGGGATAGATTAAAGCTACAGTAGTGCATCGGAATCTGATACTGATCTCCCAGGAAACGCTCCTAGCAAACCACAAACAATGAGAAAATTAACTCTTCTGGTACTTAAGTCGGCATTGTGCCTTATGGATTAAATCCCGACGCAATTTCAGTGTTTCATCTTCAATCTGAAGGTCCAAGGGATATAGTAAGGCTGCAGTAGTGCATCTGAATCTAATACTGATCTCCCAGGAAACGCTCAAAGCAAACCACAAACAATGAGAAGATTTTCTCTTCTGCTACTTAAGTCGGTATTCTGCCCTATGTATTAAATCCCGACGCAATTTCTGAGTTTCATCGTCAGTGTGAGGGTACAAGGGATAGAGTAAAGCTGCAGTAGTGCATCGGAATCTGATACTGATCTCCCAGGAAACGCTCAAAGGAAACCACAAACAATGAGAAGATTTACTCTTCTTGTACTTAAGTCGGCATTCTGCCTTTTGTATTAAATCAGACGCAATTTCTGTGTTTCTTCGTCAATGTGAAGGTACAAGGGATGGAGTAAAGCTACAGTAGGGCATCGGAATCTAATACTGTTCTCGCAGGAAACGCTCAAAGCAAGAAACAAACAATAAGAAGATTTATTCTTCTTATACTTACGTCGGCATTGTGCCTTTTGCATTATATCCCGACGCAATTTCTGTGTTTCATCGTCATTGTGAACGTCCAGGGGATAGAGTAAAGCTGCAGTGGTGCATCGGAATCTAATAGTGATCTCCCAGGGAATGCTCAAAGAAACCACAAACAATGAGAAGATTTACTCTTCTTGTACTTAAGTCGGCATTGTTCCTTATGAATTAATTCCCTACGCAATTTCTGTGTTTCATCGTCAATGTGAAGTGTCCAAGCGATAGAGTAATGCTGCAGTAGTGCATCGGAATCTAATAATGATCTCCCAGGTAACGGTCTAAGCAAACCACAAAGACTGGCAAGATTTACTCTTCTTGTACTTAAGTAGGCATTGTGCCTTTTGTATTAAATACCGACGAAATTTCTGTGCTTCATCGTCAATGAGAGGGTCCAAGGGATAGAGTGACGCTGCAGTAGTGCATCGGAATCTAATACTGATCTCCCAGGGAACGCTCAAAGCAAACCACAATCAAACCGAATATTTACTTATCTTGTACTTCAGTCGACATTGTGCCTTTTGTTTTAAATCCAGACGCAATGTCTGTTTTTCATCGTCAATGTGGAGGTCCAAGGGATAGAGTAATGCTGCAGTAGTGCATCGGAATCTAATACTGATCCCACAGGAAACGCTCAAAGCAAACCACAACAATGAGAAGATTTACTCTTCTTGAACTGAAGTCGGCATTGTGCCTTTTGTAATTAATACCGAAGCAATATCTGTGTTTCATCGTCAATGTGAAGGTCCAAATGATAGAGTAAAGCCGCAGTAGTGCATCGGAATCTAATACTGATCTCCCTGGAAACGCTGAAAGCAAACCACAAACAATGAGATGATTTACTCTTCTTGTACATAAGTCAGCATTGTGCCTTTTGTATTAAATCCCGTAGCAATTTCTGTGTTTCATCGTCAATGTGAATGTCCAAGGGATAGAGTAATGCTACAATAGTGCATCGGAAACTATAACTGATCTCCCAAGAAACGCTTAAAACAGACCACAAACAATGAGATGATTTACTCTTCTTGTACTTAAGTCGGTATTGTGCCCTTTGTATTAAACCCCGACGCAATTTCTGAGCTTAATCGTCAGTGTGAAGGTGCAAGGGATAGAGTCAAGCTGCAGTAGTGCATCGGAATCTAATACTGATCTCCCAGGAAACGCTCAAAGCAAACCACAAACAATGACAAGATTTACTCTTCTTGTACTTAAGTCGGCATTCTGCCTTTTGTATTAAATCCCGACGCAATTTCTGTGTTTCTTCGTCAATGTGAAGGTACAAGGGATGGAGCAAAGCTACAGTAGTGCATCGGAATCTAATACTGATCTCGCAGGTAACGCTCAAAGCAAGCCACAAAAAATGAGATGATTTATTCTTCTTGTACTTACGTCGGCATTGTGCCTTTTGCATTATATCCCGACGCAATTTCTGTGTTTCATCGTCAATGTGAAGGTCCAGGGGATAGAGTAAAGCTGCAGTGGTGCATCGGAATCTAATACTGATCTCTCAGGAACGCTCAAAGCAAACCACAAACAATGAGAAGATATACATATCTAATACATAAGTCGGCAATTTGCCATTTGTTTTGAATCCCGACGCAATTTCTGTGTTTCATCGTCAATCTGAAGATGAAAGGGATAGAGTAAAGCCGCAGTAGTGCATCGGAATGTATTACTGATCTCCCAGGAAACGCTGAAAGCAAGCCACAAACAATGAGAAGATTTACTCTTCTTGTTCATAAGTCAGCATTGTGCCTTTTGTATTAAATCCCGACGCAATTTCTGTGTTTCATCGTCAATGTGAAGGTGCAAGGGATAGAGTAAAGCCGCAGTAGTGCATCGGAATGTATTACTGATCTCCCAGGAAACGCTGAAAGCAAGCCACAAACAATGAGAAGATTTACTCTTCTTGTTCATAAGTCAGCATTGTGCCTTTTATATTAAATACCGACGCAAAATCTGTATTTCATCGTCCATGTGAAGGCCCAAGGGATAGGGTAAAGCTGCAGTAGTGCATCGGAATCTAATACTGATCTCCCAGGAAACGCTCAAAGCAAACCACAATCAAAACGAATATTTACTTTTCTTGTACGTCAGTCGACATTGTGCCTTTTGTATTAAATCCAGACGCAATTTCTGTGTTTCATCGACAATGTGAAGGTGCAAGGGATAGAGTAAAGCCGCAGTAGTGCATCGGGAATGTAATACTGATCTCCCAGGAAACGCTGAAAGCAAGCCACAAACAATGAGAAGATTTACTCTTCTTGTTCATAAGTCAGCATTGTGCCTTTTGTATTAAATCCCGACGCAATTTCTGTGTTTCATCGTCAATGTGAAGGTCCAAGGAATAGAGTAATGCTATAGTAGTGCATCGGAAACTATAACTGATCGCCCAGGAAACGCTTGCAACAGATCACAAACAATGAGAAGATTTACTCTTCTTGTACTTAAGTCGGTATTGTGCCCTTAGTATTAAATCCCGACGCAATTTCTGAGCTTCATCGTCAATGTGAAGGTCCAGGGGATAGAGTAAAGCTGCAGTGGTGCATCGGAATCTAATACTAACCTGCCAGGGAATTCTCAAAGCAAACCACAAACAATGAGAAGATTTACTCTTCTTGTACTTAAGTCGGCATTGTTCCTTCTGTATTATTTCCCGAAGTAATTTCTGTGTTTCATCGTCAATGTGAAGGTGCAAGGGATAGAGTAAAGCTGCAGTAGTGTATCGCAATCTAATACTGATCTCCCAGGAAACGCTCAAAGCAAACCACAAACAATGAGAAGATATACTCTTCTTGTACTTAAGTCGGTATTGTGCCTTTTGTATTAAATCCCGACGCAATTTCTGTGTTTCTTCGTCAACGTGAAGGTCCATGGGATAGCGTAAAGCTGCAGTATTGCAACAGAGAATAATACTGATCTACCAGGAAAAGCTCAAAACAAACCTCAAACAATGAGATGATTTACTCATTTTTTACTTGAGTCGGCAATGTGCCTTTTTAGTTTTGAATCCCAACGCAAATTCTGTGTTTCATAGTCAATCTGAAGTTCCAAGGTATAGAGTAAAGCTGCAGTTGTGCATCGGAATCTAATACTGATCTCCCAGGAAACGCTCCTGGCAAACCACAAACAATGAGAAAATTAACACTTCTGGTACTTAAGTAGGCATTGTGCCTTTTGCATTAAATCCCGACGCAATTTGGTCGTTTCATCGTCAATGTGAAGTTCCAAGGGATAGAGTAAAGCTGTAGTAGTGCATCGGAACCTATTACTGATCACCCAGGAAACGCTCAAAGCAAACCACAATCAAAACGAATATTTACTTTTCTTGTACTTCAGTCGGCATTGTGCTTTTTGTATTAAATCCGGACGCAATTTCTGTGTTTCATCGTCAATGTGAAGGTCCAAATGATAGAGTAATGCTGCAGTAGTGTATCGGAATCTAATACTGATCTCCCAGGGAATTCTCAAAGCAAACCACAAGCAATGAGAAGATTTACTCTTCTTGTACTTAAGTCGGCATTCTTCCTTCTGTATTAATTCCCGACGCAATATCTGTGTTTCATCGTCAATGTGAAGGTCCAAATGATAGAGTAAAGCTGCAGTAGTGTATAGGAATCTAATTCTGATCTCCCAGGAAACGCTCCAAGCAAACCACAAACAATGAGAAGATATACTTATCTATTACATATGTCAGCATTTTGCCATTTGCTTTAAATCCCGGCGCAATTTCTGTGTTTCATCGGCAATGTGAAGGTCCAAGGGTAGAGTAAAGCTGCAGTATTGCATCAGAGTTCAATACTGATCTAACAGGAAACGCTCAAAGCAAACCTCAAACAATGAGAAGATTTACTCTTCTTGTACTTGAGTCGTCATTGTGCCTTTTGTTTCGAATCCCGACGCAATTTCTGTGTTTCATCGTCAATCTGAAGATCCAAGGGATAGAGTAAAGCTGCAGTGGTGCATCGGAATCTAATACTGATCTCCCAGAAAACGCTCAAAGCAAACCTCAAACAATTAGGAGATTTTCTCTTCTTGTACTTAAGTCGGCATTGTGCCTTTTGTATTATATCCCGACGCAATTTCTGTGTTTCATCGTCAATGTGAAGGTCCAAGGGATAGAGTAAAGCTGCAGTAGTGCATCGCAATCTAATACTGATCTCCCAGGAAACGCTCAAAGCAGACCACATACAATGAGAAGATATACTATTCTTGTACTTAATTCGGTATTTTGCCTTTTGTATTAAATCCCAAGGCAATTTCTGTGTATCATCGTCATTGTGAGGTTCCAAGGGATAGAGTTAAGCTGCAGTAGTTCATCGGTATCTAATACTGATCTCCCAGGAAACGCTCAAAGCAAACCACAAACAATGAGAAGATATACTCTTCTTGTACTTAAGTCGGTATTGTGCCTTTTGTATTAAATCCCGATGCAATTTCTATGTTTCATCGTCAATGTGAAGGTCCAAGGGATAGCGTAAAGCTGCAGTAATGCATCAGAGAATAATACTGATCTACCAGGAAACGCTCAAAGCAAACCTCAAACAATGAGAAGATTTACGCTTCTTTTACTTGAGTCGGCATTGTGCCTTTTTTGTTTTGAATCACGACACAAATTCTGTGTTTCATCGTCAACCTGAAGATCCAAGGGATAGAGTAAAGCTGCAGTTGGGCATCGGAATCTAATACTGATCTACCAGGAAACGCTCCTAGCAATCCACAAACAATGAGAAAATTAACTCTTCTGGTACTTAAGTAGGCATTGTGCCTTTTGCATTAAATCCCGACGCAATTTCGTCGTTTCATCGTCAATGTGAAGGTCCAAGGGATAGAGTAAAGCTGTAGTAGTGTAACGGAATCTATTACTGATCACCCAGGAAACGCTCAAAGCAAACCACAAACAATTAGAAGATTTACTCCTTTTGTAATTAAGTCGGCATTGTGCCTTTTGTATTAAGACCGACGAAACATTTGTGCCTCTTCGTCAATGCGAAGGTCCAAGCGATAGAGTAAAGCTGCAGTGGTGCATTTGAATCTGATAATGATCTCCCAGAAAACGCTCAAAGCAAATCACAAAAATTGAGAGGATTTACTCTTCTTGCACCCAAGTTGCCAATCTGCCTTTTATATTAAATCCCGACGCCATTTCTGTGTTTCATCGACAACGTGATAGTCCAAGTGATAGAGTAAAGCTGCTGTAGTGCTTTGGAATCTTATTCTGATCTCCCAGGTAACACTCTAAGCAAACCACAAAGAATGAGAAGATTTACTTTTCTTGTACTTAAGTCGGCATTCTTCCTTCTGTATTAATTACCGACGCAATTTCTGTGTTTCATCGGCAATGTGTAGGTCCAAGGGTAGAGTAAAGCTGCAGTATTGCTTCGGAGTCTAATACTGATCTCCTAGGAAACGCTCAAAGCAAACCACAAACAATGAGAAGATATACTATTCTTGTACTTAAATCGGCATTGTACCTTTTGTATTAAATCCCGACGCAATTACTGTGTTTCATCGTCAATGTGAAGGTCCAGGGGATAGCGTATAGCTGCAGTATTGCATCAGAGAATAATACTGATCTACCAGGAAACGCTCAAAACAATCCTCAAACAATGAGAAGACTTACTCTTCTTTTACTTGAGTCGGCATTGTGCCTTATATGTTTTGAATCCCGACGCAAAATCTGTGTTTCATCGTCAATCTGAAGATCCAAGGGATAGAGTAAAGCTGCAGTCGTGCATCGGAATCTAATACTGATCTCCCAGGGAATTCTCAAAGCAAACCACAAGCAATGAGAAGATTTACTCTTCTTGTACTTAAGTCGGCATTTTTTTTTCTGTATTAATTCCCGAAGCGATTTCTGTGTTTCATTGTCAATGTGAAGGTCCAAAAGATAGAGTAAAGCTGCAGTAGTGTATAGGAATCTAATTCTGATCTCCCAGGAAACGCTCAAATCAAACCACAAACAATGAGAAGATATACTTATTAAATACATATGTCGGCATTTTGCCATTTGCTTTAAATCCCGACGCAATTTCTGTGTTTCATCGGCAATGTGAAGGTCCAAGGGTAGAGTAAAGCTGCAGTATTGCATCGGAGTCTAATACTGATCTAACAGGAAACGCTCAAAGCAAACCTCAAACAATGAGAAGATTTACTCTTCTTGTACTTGAGTCGGCATTGTGCCTTTTGTTTTGAATCCCGACGCAATTTCTGTGTTTCATCGTCAATCTGAAGATCCAAGGGATAGAGTAAAGCTGCAGTGGTGCATCGGAATCTAATACTGATCTCCCAGAAAACGCTCAAAGCAAACCTCAAACAATTAGGAGATTTTCTCTTCTTGTACTTAAGTCGGCATTGTACCTTTTGTATTATATCCCGACGCAATTTCTGTGTTTCATCGTCAATGTTAAGGTCCAAGGGATAGAGTAAAGCTGCCGTAGTGCATCGGAATATAATACTGATCTCCCAGGAAGCATTCAAATCAAACCACAAACAAAAAGAACATTTACCTTTCTTGTACTTAAGTCGGTATTGTGCCATTTGTATTAAATCCCGACGCAATTTCTGTGTTTCATCGTCAATGTGAAGGTCCAAGGGATAGCGTAAAGCTGCAGTATTGCATCGGAGTATAATACTGATCTACCAGGAAACGCTCAAAACAAACCTCAAACAATGAGAAGATTTACTCTTCTTTTACTTGAGTCGGCATTGTGCCTTTTTTGATTTGAATCCCGACGCAAATTCTGTGTTTCATCGTCAATCTGAAGATCCAAGGGTTAGAGTAAAGCTGCAGTAATGCATCGGAATCTAATACTGATCTCCCAGGAAACGCTCCTAGCAAACCACAGACAATGAGAAAATTAACTATTCTGGTACTTAAGTCGGCATTGTGCCTTATGTATTAAATCCCGACGCAATTTCAGTGTTTCATCGTCAATCTGAAGGTCAAGGGACAGAGTAAGGCTGCAGTAGTGCATCGGTATCTAATACTGATCATCCAGCAAACGCTCAAAGCAAACCACAAACAATGAGAAGATTACTCTTCTTCTACTTAAGTCGGCATTCTGCCTTATGTATTAAATCACGACGCAATTTCTGTGTCTCATCGTCAACGTGAAGGTACAAGGGATGGAGTAAAGCTACAGTAGTGCATCGGAATCTAATTCTGATCTCCCAGGTAACACTCTAAGCAAACCACAAAGAATGAGAAGATTTACTCTTCTTGTACTTAAGTCGGCATTGTCCCTTTTGTATTAAATACCGACGAAATATCTGTGCTTCCTCGTCAATGAGAGGGTCCAAGGGATAGAGTGACGCTGCAGTAGTGCATCGGAATCTAATACTGATCTCCGAGGAAACGCTCAAAACAAACCACAAACTATGAGAAGATTTACTCATCTTGTACTTAAGTTGGCATTGTTCCTTTTGTATTAAATCCCGACGCAATTTCTGTGTTTCATCGTCAATGCGAAGGTCCAAGCGATAGAGTCAAGCTGCAGTAGTGCATCGGAATCTGATAATGATCTCTCAGGAAACGCTCAAAGCAAATGACAAAAATTGAGAGGATTTACTCTGCTTGTACTCAAGTTACCATTCTGCTTTTGTATTAAATCGCGACGCAATTTCTGTGTTTCATCGACAATGTGATAGTCCAAGGGATAGAGTGACGCTGCAGTAGTGCATCCGAACCTAATACTGATCTCCCAGGAAACGCACAAAGCAAACCACAAACAGTGAGAAGATTTACTCCTCTTGTACTTAAGTCGGCATTCTACCTTTTTGTAATAAATCCCGACGCAATTTCTGTGTTTCAACGTCTACGTGAAGGTCCAGGGGATAGAGAAAAGCTGCATTGGTGCATCGGAATCTAATACTGATCTCCCAGGAAACGCTCAAATCAAGCCACAAACAATGAGAAGATTAGTTCCTCTTGTTCTTACGTCGGCATTGTGCCTTTTGCATTATATCCCGACGCAATTTCTGTGTTTCATCGTTAATGTGAAGGTCCAGGGGATAGAGAAAAGCTGCAGTGGTGCATCGGAATCTAATACTGATCTCCCAGGAAACGCTCAAAGCACACCACGAACAATGAGAGGATTTACTATTCTTGTACATAAGTCGGCATTGAGCGTCTTGTCTTTAATCGCGACGCAATTTCTGTGTTTCATCGTCAATGTGAAGGTCCAAGGGATAGAGTAATGCTACAGTAGTGCATCGGAAACTAATACTCATCTCCCAGGAAACGCTCAAAAGAAACCACAAACATTGAGAAGATATACTCATCTAATACATAAGTCGGCATTTTGCCTTTTGTTTTAAATCCCGACGCAATATCTGTGCTTCATCGGCAATGTCAAGGTCCAAGGGATGGAGTAAAGCTGCAGTAGTGCATCGGGATCTAATACTGATCTCCCAGGAAACGCTCAAGCTAACCACAAAGGAAACAACATTTACTCTTCTTGTACTTAAGTCGACATTGTGTACTTTGTATTAAATCCCGACGCAATTTCCGTGTTTCATCGTCAATAGAGTAAATGTGCATTAGTGCATCGGAATCTAATACTGATCCCACAGGAAACGCTCAAAGCAAAGCACAAACAATGAGAAGATTTACTCTTCTTGTACTTAAGTCGGCATTCTGCCTTTTTGTATTAAATCCCGACGCAATTTCTGTGTTTCATCGTCAATGTGAAGGTACACGGGATGGAGTAAAGCTACAGTAGCGCATCGGAATCTAATACTGATCTCGCAGGAAACGCTCAAAGCAAGCCACAAACAATGAGAAGATTTTTTCTTCTTGTAGTTACGTCGGCATTGTGCCTTTTGCATTATATCCCGACGCAATTTCTGTGTTTCATCGTCAATGTGAAGGTCCAGGGGATAGAGTAAAGCTGCAGTGGTGCATCGGAATCTAATACTGATCTCCCAGGGAATGCTCAAACCAAACAACAAACAATGAGAAGATTTACTCTTCTTGTACTTAAGTCGCCATTATTCCTTCTGTATTATTTCCCGACGCAATTTCTGTGTTTCATCGTCAATGTGAAGGTCCAAGGGATAGAGTTAAGCTGCAGTAGTGCATCGCAATCTAATACTGATCTCCCAGTAATCGCACAAAACAAACCACAAACAATGAGAAAATTTACTCTTTTTGTACATATGTGGGCATTGTGCCTTTTGCATTAAATCCCGACGCAATTTCGTCGTTTCATCGTCAATGTGAAGGGCCAAGGGATAGAGTAAAGCTGTAGTAGTGCATAGGAATCTATTACTGATCACCCAGGAAACGTTCAAAGCAAACTACAAACAATGAGAATATTTACTCTACTTGTACTTAAGTCGGCATTGTGTCTTTTGTATAAAATTCCGACGCAATTTATGTGTTTCATTGTCAATGTGAAGTTCCAAGGGATAGAGTAAAGCTGTAGTAGTGCATCGTAATCTAACACCGATCTCCCAGTAAACGCTTAAAACAAACCACAAACAATGAGAAGATATACTCTTTTTGTACTTAAGTGGGCATTGTGCCTTTTGCATTATATCCCGACGCAATTTCGTCGTTTCATCGTCAATGTGAAGGGCTAAGGGATAGAGTAAAGCTGTAGTAGTGCATTGGAATCTATTACTGATCTCCCAGGAAACGCTCAAAGCAAACTACAAACAATGAGAATACTTACTCTACTTGTACTTAAGTCGGCATTGTGTCTTTTGTATAAAATTCCGACGCAATTTCTGTGTTTCATCGTCAATGTGAAGTTCCAAGGGATAGAGTAAAGCTGCCGTATTGCATCGGAGTGTAATCCTGATCTAACAGGAAACGCTCAAAGCAAACCTCAAACAATGAGAAGATGTACTCTTCTTGTACTTGAGACGGCTTTGTGCCTTTTGTTTTGAATCCCGACGCAATTTCTGTGTTTCATCGTCAATCTGAAGATCCAAGGGATAAATTAAAGCTGCAGTGGTGCATCGGAATCTAATACTGATCTCCCAGGAAACGCTCAAAGTAAACCACAAACTATGAGAAGATTTACTCTTTTTGTTCTTAAGTCGGCATTGTGCCTTCTGTATTAAGACCGACGAATTATTTGTGCTTCATCGTCAGTGTGAAGGTCCAAGGGATAGAGTAAAGCTGCTGTAGTGCATCGGAATATAATACTGATCTCCCAGGAAGCGCTCAAATCAAACCACAAACAAAAAGAATATTTACCTTTCTTGTACTTAAGTCGACATTGTGCTTTTCGTATTAAATCCCGACGCAATTTCTGTGTTTCATCGTCACTGTGAAGGTCCAAGTGATAGAGTAAAGGTGCAATAGTGCATCGGAATCTAATACTGATCCCAGAGGAAACGCTCAAAGCAAACCACAAACATTGAGAATATTTACTCTACTGGTAGTTAAGTCGGCATTGTGTCTTTTGTATTAAATTCCGAAGCAATTTCAGTGTTTAAACCGTCAATGTGAAGTTCCAAGGGATAGAGTAAAGCTGCAGTAGTGCATCGGAATCTAACACTCATCTCCCAGGAAACGCTCGAAGCAAACCACTAACAATGAGAAGATCTACTCATCTAATACATAAGTCGTCATTTTGCCTTTTGTTTTAAATCCCGGCGCAATTTCTGTGTTTCTTCGGCAATGTGAAGGTCCAGGGGATGGAGTAAAGCTGCTGTAGTGCATCGGAATCTAATACTGATCTCCCAGGAAACGCTCAAAGCTAACCACAAAAGAAACAACATTTACTCTTCTTGTACTTAAGTAGACATTGTGTACTTTGTATTAAATCCCGACGCAATTTCTGTGTTTCATCGTCAATGTGTAGGTCCAAGGGATAGAGTAAAGCTGCACTAGTGCATCGGAATCTAATACTGATCTCCCAGTAAACGCTCGTAGCAAACCTCAAACACTGAGAAGATTTACTCTTCTTGTACTTAAGTCGGCATTCTGCCTTTTGTATTAAGTCCCGACGCAATTTCTGTGTTTCATCGTCAATTTGAAGGTCCAAGGGATAGGGAAAAGCTCCAGTTGTGAATCGGAAATTTAATACTGGTCTCCAAGGAAACGCTCAAAGCAAACCACAAACAATGAGAAGATTTACTTTGCTTGTACGTAAGTCGGCATTGTGCCTTTTGTATTAAATCCCGATGCAATTTCTGTGTTTCATCGCCAATGTGAAAGTCCAAGTGATAGAGAAAAGCTGCAGTAGTGCATCGTAATCTAATGCTGATCTCCCAGGAGACGCTCAAAGCTAATCTCATGCAATGAGAAGATCTACTCTTCTTGTACTTAAGACGGCATTGTGCCTTTTGTATTAAATCCCGACGCAATTTCTGTTTTTCATCGTTATCGGCAAGGCCCAAGGGATACAGTAAACCTGATGTGGTGCATCGAAAACTAAAACTGCTCTAACATGAAACGCTGCAATCAAACCACAAACAATAAGAAAATTTACTCTTCATGTTCTTAAGTCGTCATTGTGCCTTTTGTATTAAATCCTGAGGCAATTTCTACGTTTCATCGTCAATGTGAAGGTCAAAGGGATAGAGTAAAGATGCAGTAGTGCATCGGAATCTAACACTGATCTACCAGGACACGCTCAAAGCAAACCACAAACAATGAGATGTTATACTCTTCTCGTACTTAAGTCGGCATTGTGCCTTTTGTATTATATCCCGGCATAATTTATGTGTTTCTTCGACAATGTGAAGGTCCAAGGGATGGAGGAAAGCTGCAGTAGTGCATCTGAGTCTAATTCCGATCTCCAGGAAGCTCTCAATTCAACTCACAAACAATGGGAAGATTTGCTCTTCTTGTGCTTAAGTCGGAATTGTGCCTTTTGTATTAAATCCCCACGCAATTTCTGTGTTTCATCGTCAATGTGAAGGTCCAAGGGATACAGTAAAGCTGCGGTAGTGCATCGGAATCTAATACTGATCTCCCAGGAAACGCTCAAAGCAAACCTCAAAAAATTAGAAGATCTTCTCTTCTTGTGCTCTAGTCGTCATTGTGCCTTTTGTATGAAATCCTGAGGAAATTTCTGTGTTTCATCGTCAATGTCAAGGTCCAAGAGATAGAGTAAACATACAGTAGTGCATCGGAATCTAATACTGATCTCCGAAGCAACGCCCAAAGCAAACCACAAACACTGAGAAGATTTACTCTTCTTGTACTTAAGTCGGCATTGTGCCTTTTGCATTACATTCCAACGCAATTTCTGTGTTTCATCGTCAATGTGAAGGTCTAATGGATAGAGTAAAGCTGCAGTAGTGCATCGGAATTCAATACTGATCTCCTAGGAAACGCTCAAAGCAAACCACAAAAAATGAGAAGATTTGCTCTTCTTTTACGTAAATCGGCATTGTGCATTTTGTATTTAATCCCGAATCAATTTCTGTGTTTCATTGTCAATGGGAAGGTCCAAAGACAGATTAAAGCTGCAGTAGTGCTTCGGAATCTAATACTGATCTCCCAGGAAACGCTCGCAGCACACCTCATACAATGAGAAGATTTACTCTTCTTGTACTTAAGTCGGCATTCTGCCTTTTGTATTAAGTCCCGACGCAATTGCTGTGTTTCAACGTCAATGTGAAGGTCCAAGGGATGGAGTAAAGCTGCAGTAGTGCATCGGAATCTAATACTGAACTCTCAGGAAACGCTCAAAGAAAACCAGAAACAATGAGAAGATTTACTCTTCTTGTACTTGAGTCGGCATAGTGCCTATTGTAATAAATCGCGACGCAATTTCTGTGTTTCATCATCAATGTGAAGATCCAACGGATGGAGTAAAGCTGTAGCAGTGCATCGGAATCCAATACTGATCTCCCAAGAAACGCTCAAAGCAAACCACAAACTATGAGAAGATTTACTCATCTTTTACTTAAGTCGGCAATGTGCCTTTTGTATTAAATCCCGACGCAATTTCTGTGTTTCATCGTCAATGTGAACGTCCAAGGGATAGAGTAGAGCTGCAGTTGTGAAACGGAAATCTAATTCTGATCTCCAAAGAAACGCTCAAAGCAAACCACAAACAATGAGAAGATTTACTCTTCTTGTACGTAAGCCACCATTGTGCCTTTTGTATTAAATCCCAACGCAATTTCTGTATTTCATCGTGAATGTGAACTTCCAAGCGATAGAGTAAAGCTGAAGTTGTGCTTCGGAATCTAATACTAATCTCCCAGGAACCGCTCAAAGAAAATCAGAAACAAAGAGAAGATTTTCTCTTCTTTTACTTAAGTCGGCATTGTGCCTATTGTATTAAATCCCGACGCAATTTCTTTGTTTCATCATCAATGTGAAAATCCAAAGCATAGAGTAAAGCTGTGGCAGTGCATTGGAATCTAATACTGATCTCCCAGGAAACGTTCAAAGCAAAACACAAACTATTAGAAGATTAACTCTTCTTGTGCTTAAGTTGGCATTGTGCCTTTTGTGTTAAATCCCGACACAATTTCTGTGTTTCATCGTCAATGTGGAGGTCCATGGGATAGAGTAAAGCTGCCGTAGCGCAACGGAATATAATACTGATCTCCCAGGAAACGCTCGAAGCAAACCACGAACAATGAGAATATTTAATCTTCTTGTACTTAAGTCGGCATTGTGCCTTTTGTATTTAATCCAGACGCAATTTCTGTGTTTCATCGTCAATGTGAAGGGCCATGGGATAGAGTAAATCTGCAGTAGTGCTTCGGAATCTAACACTGACCTCCCAGGAAACGCCGAAAGCAATTCACAAACTACGAGAAGATTTACTCATCTTGTACTTAAGTCAGCATTGTGCCTTTTGTATTATATCCCTACGCAATTTCCGTGATTCATCGTCAATATGAAGGTCCAACGGATAGAGTCAAGCCGCAGTTGTGCATCGGAAATCTAATAGTGATCTCCAAGGAAACTCTCAAAGCAAACCACAAACAATGAGAAGATTTACTCTTCTTGTATGTAAGTCAGCATTGTGCCTTTTGTATTAAATCCCGACGCAATTTCTGTGTTTCATCGTCAATGTGAAGGTCCATGGGATAGAGTAAAGCTGCAGTAGTGCTTCGGAATCCAATACTGATCTCCCAGGAAACGCTCAAAGCAAATCTAATGCAATGAGAAGATCTACTCTTCTTGTACTTAAGTCGGCATTGTGCCTTTTGTATTAAATCCCGACGCAATTTCTGTATTTCATCGTTAACGGCAATGTCCAAGGGATATAGTGAACCTAATGTGGTGCATCTAAAACTAATACTGGTATCCCATGAAACGCTGAAAGCAAACCACAAACAATAAGAAGATTTACTCTTCATGTCCTTAAGTCGTCATTGTGCCTTTTGTATTAAATCCTGAGGCAATTTCTGTGTTTCATCGTCAATGTGAAGGGCAAAGGGATAGAGTAAAGCTGTAGTAGTGAATCGCAATCTAATACTGATCTCCCTGGTAACGTTCAAAGCAAACCACAAACAATGAGAAGATTTACTGTTCTTGTGCTTAAGTCTGCATTGTGCTTTTTGTATAAAATCCCAGCGCAATTTCTGTGTTTCATCGTCAATGTGAAGGTCCAAGGGATAGAGTAAAGTTGCAGTAGTGCATCGGAATGTAATACTGATCTCCCAGGAAGCGCTCAAACCAAACCACAAACAATGAGATGATTTACTGTTCTTGTACTTAAGTCCGCATTGTGCCTTTTGTATTAAATCCCGACGCAATTTCTATATTTCATCGTCAATGAGAAAGACCAGGGGATAGAGTAAAGCTACAGTAGTGCAATGGAATCTAATACTGATCTCCCGGGAAACGCTCAAAACAAACCACAATCAAAGAGAAGATTTACTCTTCTTGTACTTAAGTCGGCATTGTGCCTTTTGTATTAAATCCCGACGCAATTTCTGAGTTTATCGTCAATGAGAGAGTCAAGGGATAGAGTAAAGCTGCAGTAGGGCATTGAAATCCAAAACTGATCTTCCAGGAGAGGCTCAAAACAAACCACATACAATGAGGAGATTTACTCTTCTTGTACTTAAGTCGGCATTGTTCCTTTTGTATTAAATCCCAACGCAATAACTGTGTTTCATCGTCAATTTGAAGGTGCAAGGGATAGAGTAAAGCTGCAGTAGTGCATCGGAATCTAATACTGATCTACAAGGAAACGCTCAATTCAAACCACAAACAATGAGAAGATTTATTCTTCTTGTACGTATTTCGGCATTGTGCCTTTTGTATTATATCCCGACGCAATTTCTGTGTTACATCGTCAGTGTGAAGGTTCAAAGGATAAAGTAAAGCTGCAGTATTGCTTCGGAATCTATTACTGATCACCCAGGAAAGGCTCCACGCAAACCAGAAACAATGAGAAGATTTACTCTTCTTGTACTTAAGTCTGCATTGTGACTTTTGTATAAAGTCCCGACGCAATTTCTGTGTTTCATCGTCAATGTGAAGATCCAAGGGATACAGTAGAGCTGCAGTAGTGCATCGGAATCTATTTCTGATCTCCAGGAAGCTCTCAATTCATATCACAAACAATGAGAAGATTTACTCTTCTTGTGCGTAAGTCGGCATTGTGCCTTTTGTATTATATCTTCACGCAATTTCTGTGTTTCATCGTCAATTTGAAGGTCCTAGGGATAGAGTAAAGCAGCAGCAGTGCATCGGATTCTAATACTGATCTCCCAGGAAAATCTCAAAGCAAACCACAAACAATGAGAAGATTTACTCTTCTTGTACTTAAGTCGGCATTGTTCATTTTGTATTAAATCCTGAGGCAATTTCAGAGTTTCTTCGTCATAGTGAAGGTCCAAGGGATAGAGTAAAGCTGCAGTAGTGCATCGGAATCTAATACTGATCTCCCAGGATACGCTCAAAGTAAACCACAAACAATGAGACGTTATACTCTTCTTGTACTTAAGTCAGCATTGTGCCTTTTTTATTAAATCCCGACGCAATTTCTATGATTCATCGTCTATGTGCGGCCCAAGGGATAGATTAAAGCTGCAGGAGTGCATCGGAATCTAATACTGATCTCCCAGGAAACGCTCGGAGCAAACCACAAATAATGAGAAGATTTACTGTTCTTGTACTTACGTCGGCATTGTGCCTTTTGTATTAAGTCCCGGCGCAATTTCTGTTTCATCGTCAATGTGAAGCTCCAGGGGACAGAGTAAATCTGCAGTAGTGATTCGGAATCTAATACTGATCTACCAGGAAGCGCTCAACACAAACCACAAACAGTAAAAAGATTTACTGTTTTTGTACTTATGTCGGCATTGTGCATTTTGTATTATATCACGACGCAATTTCTGTGTATCATCGTCAATGTTAAGGTTCAAGGGACAGAGTAAAGCTGCAGTAGTGCATCGAAATCTAATACTGATCTCCCAATAAACGCTCAAAGCATATCACTGCAATGAGAAGATGTACTCTTCTTATACTTATGACGGAATTGTGCTTTTTGTACTAATTCCCGACGAAATTTCTGTATTTCATCGTTAACGTGAAGGTCCAAGGGATACAGTACACCTGATGTGGTGCATCGGAATCTAATACTGATCTCCCAGGAAACGCTCAAAAATAACCACAAACAATGATATGTTTTACTCTTCTCGTACTTAAGTCGGCATTGTGCCTTTTGAATTATATCTCGACGCAATTTCTGTGTTTCATCGTCAATGTGAAGGTCCTAGGGATGGAGGAAAGCTGCGGTAGTGCATCCGAATCTAATTCCGATCTCCAGGAAGCTCTCAATTCAACTCACAAACAATGGGAAGATTTACTCTTTTTGTGCTTAAGTCGGAATTGTGCCTTTTGTATTAAATCCCCACGCAATTTCTGTGTTTCATCGTCAGTGTGAAGGTCCAAGGGATACAGTAAAGCTGCGGTAGTGCATCGGAATCTAATACTGATCTCCCAGGAAACGCTCAAAGCAAACCTCAAAAAATTAGAAGATCTTCTCTTCTTGTGCTCTAGTCGTCATTGTGCCTTTTGTATGAAATCCTGAGAAAATTTCTGTGTTTCATCGTCAATGTCAAGGTCCAAGGGATAGAGTAAACATACAGTAGTGCATCGGAATCTAATACTGATCTCGGAAGCAACGCCCAAAGCAAACCACAAACACTGAGAAGATTTACTCTTCTTGTACTTAAGTCGGCATTGTGCCTTTTGCATTACATTGCGACGCAATATCTGTGTTTCATCGTCAATGTGAAGGTCCAATGGATAGAGTAAGGCTGCAGTAGTGCATCGGAATCTAATACTGATCTCCTAGGAAACGCTCAAAGCAAACCACAAAAAATGAGAAGATTTGCTCTTCTTTTACGTAAATCGGCATTGTGCATTTTGTATTTAATCTCGAATCAATCTCTGTGTTTCATTGTCAATGTGAAGGTCCAAGAATAGATTAAAGCTGCAGTAGTGCTTCGGAATCTAATACTGATCTCCCAGGAAACGCTCGCAGCACACCTCATACAATGAGAAGATTTTCTCTTCTTGTACTTAAGTCGGCATTCTGCCTTTTGTATTAAGTCCCGACGCAATTGCTGTGTTTCAACGTCAATGTGAAGGTCCAAGGGATGGAGTAAAGCTGCAGTAGTGCATCGGAATCTAATACTGAACTCTCAGGAAACGCTCAAAGAAAACCAGAAACAATGAGAAGATTTACTCTTCTTGTACTTGAGTCGGCATAGTGCCTATTGTAATAAATCGCGACGCAATTTCTGTGTTTCATCATCAATGTGAAGATCCAAGGGATAGAGTAAAGCTGTAGCAGTGCATCAGAATCCAATACTGATCTCCCAAGAAACGCTCAAAGCAAACCACAAACTATAAGAAGATTTACTCATCTTGTACTTAAGTCGGCAATGTGCCTTTTGTATTAAATCCCGACGCAATTTCTGTGTTTCATCGTCAATGTGAACGTCCAAGGGATAGAGTAGAGCTGCAGTTGTGCATCGGAAATCTAATTCTGATCTCCAAGGAAACGCTCAAAGCAAACCACAAACAATGAGAAGATTTACTCTTCATGTACGTAAGTCGGCATTGTGCCTTTTGTATTAAATCCTGACGCAATTTCTGTGTTTCATCGTTAATGTGAAGGTCCAAGGGATAGAGTAAAGCTGAAGTAGTGCATCGGAATCTAAAACTGATCTCCCAGGGAACTCTCAAAGCAAAACACAAACAATGAAAAGATTTACTTTTCTTGTACTTAAGTCGGCATTGTGCATTTTGAATTAAATCCCAACGCAATTGCTGTGTTTCATCGTCAATTTGAAGGTGCAAGGGATAACGTAAAGCTGCAGTAGTTCATCGGAATCTAATACTGATCTCCCAGGACACGCTCAATTCTAACAACAAACAATGAGAAGATTTACTCTTCTTGTACGTAAGTCGGCGTTGTGCCTTTTGTATTATATCCCTACGCAATTTCTGTGATTCATCGTCAATGTGAAGGTCCAACGGATAGAGTAAAGCTGCAGTTGTGCATCGGAAATTTAATACTGATCTCCAAGGAAACGCTCAAAGCAAACCACAAACAATGAGAAGATTTACTCTTCTTGTATGTAAAGCAGCATTGTGCCTTTTGTATTAAATCCCGACGCAATTTCTGTGTTTCATCGTCAATGTGAAGGTCCAAGGTATAGAGTATAGCTGCAGTTGTGCATCGGAAATCTAACACTGATCACCAAGGAAACGCTCAAAGCAAACCACAAACAATGCGAAGATTTACTCTTCTTGTAAGTAAGTCAGCATTGTGCCTTTTGTATTAAATCCCGACCCAATCTCAGTGTTTCATCGTCAATGTGAAGTTCCAAGGGATAGAGTAAAGCTGCAGTAGTGCGTCGGAATCTAATACTGATCTCCCAGGAAACGCTCAAAGCAAACCACAAACAATGAGAGGATTTTCTCTTCTTTTACTTAAGTCGGCACTGTGCCTTTTGCATTAAATCCCGACGCAATTTGCGTGATTCATCGTCAACGTGAGGCCTAAGGGTTAGATTAAAGGTGCAGTAGTGCATCGGATTCTAATACTGATCTCCCAGTAAACGCTCAAAGCAAACCAGAAACAATGAGTAGATTTACTCTTCTTGAACCTAAGTCGGCATTGTGCCTATTGTATTAAACCCCGAAGCAATTTCTGTGTTTCAATAACAACGTGAAGGTCCAAGGGATAGAGTAACGCTGTAGTAGTGCATCGGAATGTAATGCTGATCTCCCAGGAAACGTTCAAAGAAAACCACAAACTATGAGAAGATTAACTCTTCTTGTGCTTAAGTGGGCATTGTGCCTTTTGTATTAAATCTCGGCGCAATTTCTGTGTTTCCTCGTCAATGTGAAGGTCCAAGGGATAGAGTGAAGCTGCAGTAATGAATCGGAATGTAATACAGATCTCCCAGGAAGCGCTCAAAGCAAACCAAAAACAATGAGTACATTTTCTGTTCTTGTACTTAAGTCGGCATTGTGCCTTTTGTATTGAATCACGACGCATCTTCTGTATTTCATCGTCAATGAGAAAGTCCATGGTATTGAGTAAAGCTGCAGTAGGGCGTTGGGATCTAAAACTGATCTCCCAGGAAACGCTGAAAACGAACCACAAACAATGAGAAGATTTACTCTTCTTGTACATAAGTCGGCTTTCTCTGCCTTTTGCATTACGTCCCGACGCAATTTCTGTGTTTCATCGTCAATGTGAAGGTCCACAGGATAAAGTAAAGCTGCAGTAGTGCATCGGAATCCAATACTAATCTCAAAGGAAACGCTCAAAGAAAATCAGAAACAAAGAGAAGATTTTTCTCTTCTTGTACTTAAGTCGGCATTGTGCCTTTTGTATTATATCCCTACGCAATTTCTGTGATTCATCGTCCATGTGAAGGTCCAACGGATAGAGTAAAGCCGCAGTTGTGCATCGGAAATCTAATAGTGATCTCCAAGGAAACGCTCAAAGCAAACCACAAACAATGAGAAGATTTACTCTTCTTGTATGTATGTCAGCATTGTGCCTTTCGTATTAAATCCTGACGCAATTTCTGTGTTTCAGCGTCAATGTGAAGGTCCAAGGGATAGAGTAAAGCCGCAGTAGTGCTTCGGAATCTAATACTGATCTCCCAGGAAACGCTCAAAGCAAATCTAATGCAATGAGAAGATCTACTCTTCTTGTACTTAAGTCGGCATTGTGCCTTTTGTATTAAATCGCGACGCAATTTCTGTATTTCATCGTTAACGGCAATGTCCAAGGGATACAGTGAACCTAATGTGGTCCATCTAAAACTAATACTGGTCGCCCATGAAACGCTGAAAGCAAACCACATACAATGAGAAGATTTACTCTTCTTGTACTTAAGTCGGCATTGTGCCTTTTGTATTAAATCCCAACGCAATTTCTGTGTTTCATCGTCAATTTGAAGGTGCAAGGGATAGAGTAAAGCTGCAGTAGTGCATCGGAATCTAATACTGATCTCCCAGGAAACGCTCAAAGCAAACCAAAAACAATGAGAATATTTAATCTTCTTGTACTTAAGTCGGCATTGTGCCTTTTGTATTAAATCCCGACGCAATTTCTGTGTTTCATCGTCAATGTGAAGGTCCAAGGGATACAGTAAAGCTGCGGTAGTGCATCGGAATCTAATACTGATCTCCGAAGCAACGCCCAAAGCAAACCACAAACACTGAGAAGATTTACTCTTCTTGTACTTAAGTCGGCATTGTGCCTTTTGCATTACATTCCGACGCAATTTCTGTGTTTCATCTTCAATGTGAAGGTCCAATGGATAGAGTAAGGCTGCAGTAGTGCATCGGAATCTAATACTGATCTCCTATGAAACGCTCAAAGCAAACCACAAAAAATGAGAAGATTTGCTCTTCTTTTACGTAAATCGGCATTGTGCATTTTCTATTTAATACCGAATCAATTTCTGTGTTTCATTGTCAATGTGAAGGTCCAAGGATAGATTAAAGCTGCAGTAGTGCTTCGAAATCAAATACTGATCTCCCAGTAAACGCTCGGAGAACACCACATACAATGAGAAGATTTACTCTTCTTGTACTTAAGTCGGCATTCTGCCTTTTGTAGTAAGTCCCGACGCAATTGCTGTGTTTCAACGTCAATGTGAAGGTCCTAGGGATTGAGTAAAGCTGCAGTAGTGCATCGGAATCTAATACTGATCTCCCAGTAAACGCTCAAAGCAAACCAGAAACAATGAGTAGATTTACTCTTCTTGTACTTAAGTCGGCATTGTGCCTATTGTATAAAATACCGACGCAATTTCTGTGTTTCCTCGTCAATGTGAAGGTCCAAGGGATAGAGTAAAGCTGCAGTAGTGCATCGGAATGTAATACTGATCTCCCAGGAAGCGCTCAAAGCAAACCACAAACAATGAGAAGATTATCAGTTCTTGTACTTAAGTCGGCATTGTGCCTTTTGTATTAAATCCCGACGCAATTTCTGTATTTCATCGTCAATGAGAAAGTCCATGGGATTGAGTAAAGCTGCAGTAGGTCATTGGGATCTAAATCTGATCTCCGAGGAAACGCTCAGAACGATCTACAAAAAATGAGAAGATTTACTCATCTTGTACTTAAGTCGGTATTGTGCTTTTGGAATATATCCCGCCGAAATTTCTGTGTTTCATCGTCAATGTGAAGGTCAAAGGGATAGAGTAAGGCTGCAGTAGTGCATCGGACTCTAATACTAATCTCCCAGGAAACGCTCAAAGAAAATCAGAAAAAATGAGAAGATTTACTCTTCTTGTACTTAAGTCGGCATTGTGCCTTTTGTATTAAATCCCGATACAATATCTGTGTTTCATCGCCAATGTGTAAGTCCAAGGGATAGAGTAAAGCAGCAGTAGTGCATGGGAATCTAATACTGATCTCCCAGGAGACGCTCAAAGCAAATCTCATGCAATGAGAAGATCTACTCTTCTTGTACTTAAGACGGCATTGTGCCTTTTGTATTAAATCCCGACGCAATTTCTGTTTTTCATCGTAAACGGCAATGTCCAAGGGATACAGTAAACCTGATGTGGTGCATCGAAAACTAAAACTGGTCTCCCATGAAACACTGAAAGCAAACCACAAACAATAACAAGATTTACTCTTCCTCTTCTTAATTCGTCATTGTGCCTTTTGTATTAAATCCTGAGGCAATTTCTACGTTTCATCGTCAATGTGAAGGTCAAAGGGATAGAGTAAAATTACAGTAGTGCATCGGAATCTAACACTGATCTCCCAGTACACGCTCAAAGCAAACTACAAACAATGAGATGTTATACTCTTCTTGTACTTAAGTCGGCATTGTGCCTTTTGTATTAAATCCCGGCGCAATATCTGTGTTTCATTGTCAATGTGAAGGTCCAATGAATAGAGTAAATTTGCAGTAGTGCATCGGAATCTAATACTGATCTCCCAGGAAACGCTCAAAGCAAACCACAAACAATGAGAGGATTTACTCTTCTTGTACTTAAGTCGGCATTGTGCCTTTTTTATTAAATCCCGACGCAATTTGCGTGTTTTATCGTCAATGTGAGTCCTAAAGGAAAGATTAAAGCTGCAGTAGTGCATCGGAATCTAATACTGATCTCCCAGTAAACGCTCAAAGCAAACCAGAAACAATGAGTAGATTTACTCTTCTTGTACTTAAGTCGGCATTGTGCCTATTGTATTAAACCCCGACGCAATTTCTGTGTTTCATCATCAATGTGAAGGTCCAAGGGGTAGAGTAACGCTGTACTAGTGCATCGGAATGTAATAATGATCTCCAAGGAAACGTTCAAAGAAAACCACAAACAATGAGAAGATTAACTATTCTTGTGCTTAAGTGGGCATTGTGCCTTTTGTATTAAATCCCGACGCAATTTCTGTATTTCATCGTCAATGAGAAAGTCCATGGTATTGAGTAAAGCTGCAGTAGGGCATTGGGATCTAAAACTGATCTCCCAGGAAACGCTCAAAACGAACCACAAACAATGAGAAGATTTTCAGTTCTTGTACTTAAGTCCTCTTTCTGCCTTTTGCATTACGTCCCGACGCAATTGCTGTGTTTCATCGTCAATGTGAATGTCCACAGGATAAAGTAAAGCTGCAGTAGTGCATCCGAATCCAATACTAATCCCCCAGGAAACGCTCAAAGAAAATCAGAAACAAAGAAAAGATTTACTTTTCTTGTACTTAAGTCGGCATTGTGCCTATTGTATTAAATCCCGACGCAATATCTTTGTTTCATCATCAATGTGAAGATCCAAAGGATAGAGTACAGCTGTAGCAGTGCATCGGAATCTAATACTGATCTCCCAGGAAACGTTCAAAGCAAAACACAAACTCTTAGAAGATTAACTCTTCTTGTGTTTAAGTTCTCATTGTGCCTTTAGTGTAAAATCCCGACGCATATTCTGTGTTTTATCGTCAATGTGAAGGTCCAAGGGATGGAGTAAAGCTGCAGTAGTGCATCGGAATCTAATACTGATCTCCCAGGAAACGCTCAAAGCGACCACAAACAATGAGTATATTTAATCTTCTTGTACTTAAGTCGGCATTGTGCCTTTTGTATTAAATCCAGACGCAATTTCTGTGTTTCATCGTTAATGTGAAGGGCCATGGGATAGAGTAAAGCTGCAGTTGTGTTTCGGAATCTAATACTGATCTCCCAGGACACGCTCAATTCAAACAACAAACAATGAGAAGATTTACTCTTCTTGTGCTTAAGTCGTCATTGTGCCTTTTGTATGAAATCATGAGGAAATTTCTGAGTTTCATTGTCAATGTCAAGGTCCAAGGGATAGAGTAAAGATACAGTAGTGTATCGGAATGTAATACAGATCTCCCAGGCAACGCCCAAAGCAAACCACAAACAGTGAGAAGATTTACTGTTCTTGTACTTAAGTCGGCATTGTGCCTTTTGTATTATTTCCCGACGCAATTTCTGTGTTTCATCGTCAATGTGAAGGTCCAAGGGATAAGGTAAAGCTGCAGTTGTGCTTCGGAATCTAATACTGATCTCACAGGAAACGCTCAATGCAAACCACAAACAATGAGAAGATTTACTATTCTTGTACCTAAGTCGGCATTGTGCCTTTTTTCTTACAAACCGACGCAATTTCTGTGTTTCATCGTCAATGTGGAGGTCCAAGGGATAGAGTAAAGATGCAGTAGTGCATCGGAATCTAATACTGATCTCCCAGGCAACGGCCAAAGCAACCGACAAACACTAAGAAGATTTACTCTTCTTGTACTTAAGTCGGCATTGTGCTTTTTAAATTATATCCTTACGCAATTTCTGTGTTTCATCGTCAATGTGCAGGTCCAAGGGATAGAGTAAAGCTGCAGTAGTGTTTCGGAATCTAATACAGATCTCCCAGGACACGCTCAGTTCAAACCACAAACAATGAGAGAATTTTCACTTCTATTGCGTTTTGTATTAAATCGCCACGCAATTTCTGTGTTTCATTGTCAATGTGAACTTCCAAGGGATACAGTAATGCTGTAGAAGTGCATTGGAATCTAATACTGATCACCCAGGAAGCGGTAAAAGCAAACCACAAACAATGAGAAGAGTCAGCTTTCCTGTACTTAAGTCGGCACTGTGCCTTTTGTATTAAATCCCGACGCTATTTCTGTGTTTCATCGTCAATGCGAAGGTCCAAGGTATAGGGTAAAGCTGCAGTAGTGCATCGGAATTTAATACTGATCTCCCAAGAAACGCTCAAAGTAAACCACAAAAAATGAGAAGATTTACTCTTCTTGTGCTTAAGTCGTCATTGTGACTTTTGTATGAAATCCTGAGGAAATTCCTGTGTTTCTTCGTCAATGTCAAGGTCCAAGGGACAGAGTAAAGATACAGTAGTGCATCGGACTCTAATACTGATCTCCCAGGCAACGCCCAAAGCAAACCACAAACACTGAGAAGATTTACTCTTCTTGTACTTAAGTCGGCATTGTGCCTTTTGTATTATATCCCGAAGCAATTTCTGTGTTTGATCGTCAATGTGAAGGTCAAAGGGATATAGTAAAGCAGCAGTAGTGCATCTGAATCTAACACTGATATCCCAGGAAACGCTCAAAGCAAACCACTAACAATGAGAAGATTTACTCTTCTTGTACTTATGTTGGCATTGTGAATTTTGTATTAAATCCGGACGCTATTTCTGTGTTTCATCGTCATTGTGAAGGTGCAAGAGATGGAGTAAACCTGTAGTAGTGCATCGGAATCTAATACTGAGCCTCCAGGAATCGCACAAAGCAAATCACAAACAATGAGAAGATCTACTCCTCTTGTACTTAAGTCGCCATTGTGCCTTTTGTACTCAATCCCGACGCAACTTCTGTGTTTCATCGTCAATGTGAATGTCCAAGGGATAGAGTTAAGCTGCAGTAGTGCATCGGAATGTAACACTGATGTGCCAGGAACCGATCAATGCAAACCACAAACAATGAGAGGATTCACTCTTCTTCTACTTAAGTCGGCACTGTGCAATTGGTATTAAATCCCAACGCAATATCTGTAGTTCATCGTAAACGTGAAGGTCCTAGGGATACAGTAAACCTGATGTGGTGCATCGAAATCTATTACTGGTCTCCCAGGAAAAGCTGAAAGCAAACCACAAGCAATGAAAAGACCTATTCTTCTTGTACCTAAGTCGGCATTGTGCCTGATGTATTAAATCCCGACGCAGTTTCTGTACTTCATCGTAAACGCGAAGGTCCAAGGGATACAGTAAACCCGATGTGGTGCATCGTTATCTAGTACTGGTCTCCCAGGAAACGCTGAAAGCAAACCACAAACAATGAGAAGATTTACTCTTATTGTATTAATGTCGGCTTTCAGCCTTTTCTATTAAAACCCGACGCAAAATCTGTGTTTCATCATCAATGTGAAGGTCCAAGGGATAGAGTAAAGATGCAGTACTGCATCGGAATCTAAACTGATAACCCAGGAAACGCCCAAAGCAAACCACAAACAGTGAGAGGATTTACTCCTCTTGTACTTAAGTCGGCATTGTGCGTTTTGTATTAAATCCCGACGCAATTTCTGAGATTCATCGTCAATGTGAAGGTCCAAGGGATGGAGTAGAGCTGCAGTAGTGCATGGGAATCTAATACTGATCTCCCAGGAAATGCTCATAGCAAACCACAAACATTGAGAAGCTTTACTCTTCTTGTACTTAAGTCGGCAATGTGCATTTTGTATTAAATCCCGACGCAATTTTTTGTCTTTCATCGTCAATGTGAAGGTGCAAGGTATAGAGTAAAGCTGCAGTAGCGCATCGGAATCAAATACTGATCTCGCAGAAACGCTCAAAGCAAAGCACAAACAACGAGAAGATTTACTCTTCTTGTACTGAAGTCGGCATTGTGCCTATTGTATTAAACCCCGAAGCAATTTCTGTGTTTCATCAACAACGTGAAGGTCCAAGGGATAGAGTAACGCTGTAGTAGTGCATCGGAATGTAATACTGATCTCCCAGGAAACGTTCAAAGAAAACTACAAACAATGAGAAGATTAACTCTTCTTGTGCTTAAGTGGGCATTGTGCCTTTTGTATTAAATCCCGGCGCAATTTCTGTGTTTCCTCGTCAATGTGAAGGTCCAAGGGATAGAGTGAAGCTGCGGTAGTGAATCGGAATGTAATACAGATCCCCCAGGAAGCGCTCAAAGCAAACCACAAACAATGAGAACATTTTCTGTTCTTGTACTTAAGTCGGCATTGTGCCTTTTGTATTAAATCCCGACGCATCTTCTGTATTTCATCGTCAATGAGAAAGTCCATGGTATTGAGTAAAGCTGCAGTAGGGCATTGGGATCTAAAACTGATCTCCCAGGAAACGCTCAAAACGAACCACAAACAATGAGAAGATTTACTCTTCTTGTACTTAAGTCGGCTTTCTGCCTTTTGCATTACGTCCCGACGCAATGTCTGTGTTTCATCGTCAATGTGAAGGTCCACAGGATAAAGTAAAGCTGCAGTAGTGCATCGGAATCCAATACTAATCTCAAAGGAAACGATCAAAGAAAATCAGAAACAAAGAGAAGATTTTCTCTTCTTGTACTTAAGTCAGCATTGTGCCTTTTGTATTAAATCCAGACGCAATTTCTGTGTTTCATCGTCAATGTGAAGGGCCATGGGATAGAGTAAAGCTGCAGTAGTGCTTCGGAATCTAACACTGACCTCCCAGGAAACGCCCAAAGCAATTCACAAACTACGAGAAGATTTACTCATCTTGTACTTAAGTCAGCATTGTGCCTTTTGTATTATATCCCTATGCAATTTCTGTGATTCATCGTCAATGTGAAGGTCCAACGGATAGAGTAAAGCCGCAGTTGTGCATCGGAAATCTAATAGTGATCTCCAAGGAAACGCTCAAAGCAAACCACAAACAATGAGAAGATTTACTCTTCTTGTATGTAAGTCAGCATTGTGCCTTTTGTATTAAATCCCGACGCAATATCTGTGTTTCATCGTCAATGTGAAGGTCCAAGGGATAGAGTAAAGCCGCAGTAGTGCTTCGGAATCTAATACTGATCTCCCGGGAAACGCTCAAAGCAAATCTAGTGCAATGAGAATATCTACTCTTCTTGTACTTAAGTCGGCATTGTGCCTTTTGTATTAAATTCCGACGCAATTTCTGTATTTCATCGTTAACGGCAATGTCCAAGGGATACAGTGAACCTAATGTGGTGCATCTAAAAGTAATACTGGTCTCCCATGAAACGCTGAAAGCAAACCACATACAAAGAGAAGATTTACTCTTCTTGTACTTAAGTCGGCATTGTGCCTTTTGTATTAAATCCCAACGCAATTTCTGTGTTTCATCGTCAATTTGAAGGTGCAAGGGATAGAGTAGAGCTGCAGTAGTGCATCGGAATCTAATACTGATCTACAAGGAATCGCTCAATTCAAACCACAAACAATGAGAAGATTTACTCTTCTTGTACGTATTTCGGCATTGTGCCTTTTTTATTATATCCCGACGCAATATCTGTGTTACATCGTCAATGTGAAGGTCCAAAGGATAAAGTAAAGCTGCAGTAGTGCATCGGAATCTAATACTGATCTCCCAGTAAACGCTCAAAGCAAACCACAAATAATGAGAAGATTTACTCTTCTTGTGCTAAAGTCGGAATTGTGCTTTTTGTATTAAATCCCCACGCAATTTCTGTGTTTCATCGTCAATGTGAAGGTCCAAGGGATACAGTAAAGCTGCGGTAGTGCATCGGAATCTAATACTGATCTCCCAGGATACGCTCAAAGCAAACCTCAAAAAATTAGAAGATCTTCTCTTCTTGTGCTCTAGTCGGCATTGTGGCTTTTGTATGAAATCCTGAGGAAATTTCTGTGTTTTATCGTCAATGTCAAGGTCCAAGGGATAGAGTAAACATACAGTAGTGCATCGGAATCTAATACTGATCTCCGAAGCAACGCCCAAAGCAAACCACATACACTGAGAAGATTTACTCTTCTTGTACTTAAGTCGGCATTGTGCCTTTTGCATTACATTCCGACGCAATTTCTGTGTTTCATGGTCAATGTGAATGTCCAATGGATAGAGTAGAGCTGCAGTAGTGCATCGGAATCTAATACTGATCTCCTAGGAAACGCTCAAAGCAAACCACAAAAAATGAGAAGATTTGCTCTTCTTTTACGTAAATCGGCATTGTGCATTTTGTATTTAATCCCGAATCAATTTCTGTGTTTCGTTGTCAATGTGAAGGTCCAAGGATAGATTAAAGCTGCAGTAGTGCTTCGGAATCTAATACTGATCTCCCAGTAAACGCTCGGAGAACACCTCATACAATGAGAAGATTTACTCTTCTTGTACTTAAGTCGGCATTCTGCCTTTTGTTTTAAGTCCCGACGCAATTGCTGTGTTTCAACGTCAATGTGAAGGTCCAAGGGATGGAGTAAAGCTGCAGTAGTGCATCGGAATCTAATACTGAACTCTCACGAAACGCTCAAAGAAAACCAGAAACAATGAGAAGATTTACTCTTCTTGTACTTGAGTCGGCATAGTGCCTATTGTAATAAATCGCGATGCAATTTCTGTGTTTCATCATCAATGTGAAGATCCAAGGGATACAGTAAAGCTGTAGCAGTGCATCGGATCCAATACTGATCTCCCAAGAAACGCTCAAAGCAAACCACAAACTATGAGAAGATTTACGCATCTGGTACTTAAGTCGGCAATGGCCTTTTGTATTAAATCCCGACGCAATTTCTGTGTTTCATCGTCAATGTGAACGTCCAAGGGATAGAGTAGAGCTGCAGTTGTGAATCGGAAATCTAATTGTGATCTCCAAGGAAACGCTCAAAGCAAACCACAAACAATGAGAAGATTTACTCTTCTTGTACGTAAGTCGGCATTGTGCCTTTTGTATTAAATCCCGACGCAATTTCTGTGTTTCATCGTTAATGTGAAGGTCCAAGGGGTTAGAGTAAAGCTGAAGTAGTGCATTGGAATCTAACACTGATCTACCAGGAAACGCTCAAAGCAAACCACAAACAATGAGAGGATTTACTCTTCTTGTACTTAAGTCGGCACTGTGCCTTTTGTATTAAATCCCGACGCAATTTGTGTGATTCATCGTCAATGTGAGACATAAGGGATAGATTAAAGCTGCAGTTGTGCAACGGAATCTAATACTGATCTCCCAGTAAACGCTCAAAGCAAACCAGAAACAATGAGTAGATTTACTCTTCTTGTACTTAAGTCGGCATTGTGCCTATTGTATTAAATACCGACGCAATTTTTGTGTTTCCTCGTCAATGTGAAGGTCCAAGGGATAGAGTGAAGCTGCAGTAGTGCATCGGAATGTAATACTGATCTCCCAGGAAGCGCTCAAAGCAAACCACAAACAATGAGAAGATTTTCAGTTCTTGTACTTAAGTCAGCATTGTGCCTTTTGTATTAAATCCCGACGCAATTTCCGTATTTCATCGTCAATGAGAAAGTCCATGGGATTGAGTAAAGCAGCAGTAGGGCATTGGGATCTAAAACTGATCTCCCAGGAAACGCTCAGAACGAACTACAAAAAATGAGAAGATTTACTCATCTTGTACTTAAGTCGGTATTGTGCTTTTGGATTATATCCCGCCGAAATTTCTGTGTTTCATCGTCAATGTGAAGGTCCAAGGGATAGAGTAAGGCTGCAGTAGTGCATCGGACTCTAATACTAATCTCCCAGGAAATGCTCAAAGAAAATCAGAAAAAATGAGAAGATTTACTCTTCTTGTACTTAAGTCGGCATTGTGCCTATTGTATTAAATCCCGACGCAATATCTGTGTTTCATCATCAATGTGAAGATCCAAAGGATAGAGTAAAGCTGTAGCAGGGCATCGGAATCTAATATTGATCTCCCAGGAAACGGTCAAAGCAAAACACAAACTGTGAGAAGGTTAACTCTTCTTGTGCTTAAGTTGGCATTGTGTCTTTTGTGTTAAATCCCGACGCAATTTCTGTGTCTTATCGTCAATGTGAAGGTCCAAGGGATCGAGTATAGCTGCAGTAGTGCATCAGAATGTAATACTGATCTCCCAGGAATCGCTCAAAGCAAACCACAAACAATGAGAACGTTTACTGTTCATGTGCTTAAGACGGCATTGTGCCTTTTGTATTAAATACCGACGCAATTTCAGTGTTTCATCGTCAATGTGAAGGTCCATGGGATAGAGTAAAGCTGCAGTAGTGCATCGGAATCTAATACTGATGTCCCAGGAAACGCCCAAAGCAAACCACATACTATGATAAGAATTACTCATCTTGTACTTAAGTCGGCATTGTGCCTTTTGTATTAAATCCCGAAGCAATTTCTGAGCTTCATCGTCAATGTGAAGGTCCAAGAAATAGAGTAAAGCTGCAGTTGTGTTTCGGAATCTAATACTGATTTCCCAGGAAACGCTCAAAGCAAACCACAAACAATGAGAAGATTTACTCTTCTTGTACGTAAGTTGGCATTGTCCCTTTTGTATTAAATCCCGACGCAATCTCTGTGTTTCATCGTCAATTTAAAGGTCCAAGGGATAGAGTAAAGCGGCAGTAGTGCATCGTAATCTAATACTGATCTCCCAGGAAACGCTCAAAGCAAACCACAAAAAATTAAAAAAGATTTACTCTTCTCGTACTTAAGTCGGCATTCTGCATTTTGTATTAAATCCCGACCCAATTTCTGTGTTTCATCATCAAGGTGAAGGTCCAAGTGATAGAGTAAAGCTGCAGTAGTGCATCCGAATCTAATACTGTTTTCCCAGGAAACGCTCATCGGAAACCAGAAAAAATGAGAGGATTTACTCTTCTTGAACTTAAGTCGCCATTGTGCCTTTCATTCCATTCCGACGTAATTTCTGTGTTTCATCGTCAATGTGGAGGTCCAAGGGATAGAGTAAAGCTGCAGTAGTGCATCAGAATCTAATACTGATCTCCCAGGAAACGCTCAAAGCAAATCTCGAACAATGAGGAGATTTACTCTTCTGCTACTTAAGTTGGCGTTGTGCCTTTTGTATTAAATCCCGACGTAATTTCTGTGTTTCATCGTCAATGTGAAGGTCCAAGGGATAGAGTAAAGCTGCAGTAGTGGATCGGAATCTAATACTGATCTCGCAGGAAACGCTCAAAGCAAACCACAAACAATGAGAAGATTTGCTCTTTTTTTACTTAAGTCGGCATTGAGCATTTTGTATTTAATCCTGACGCAATTTCTGTGTTTCATCGGCAATGTGAAGGTCCAGGGAATAGATTAAAGCTGCAGTAGTGCTTCGGAATCTAATACTGATCTCCCAGGAAACGCTCGAAGCAAACCTCAAACACTGAGAAGATTTACTCTTCTTGTACTTAAGTCGGCATTCTGCCTTTTGTATTAAGTCCAGACGCAATTGCTGTGTTTCAACGTCAATGTGAAGGTCCAAGGGATGGAGTAAAGCTGCAATAGTGCATCGGAATCTAATACTGAACACTCAGGAAACGCTCAAAGAAAACCAGAAACAATGAGAAGATTTACTCTTCTTGTACTTAAGTCAGCATTGTGCCTTTTGTATTAAATCCCGACGTAATTTCTGTGTATCATCGTCAATGTGAAGGTCCAAGGGATAGAGTAAAGCTGCAGTAGTGCATCGGAATGTAATACTGATCTCCCAGGAGACGCTCAAAGCAAATCTCATGCAATGAGAAGATCTACTCCTCTTGTACTTAAGACAGCATTGTGCCTTTTGTATTAAATCCCGACGCAATTTCTGTTTTTCATCGTAAACGGCAATGTCCAAGGGATACAGTAAACCTGATGTGGTGCATCGAAAACTAAAACTGGTCTCCCATGAAACACTGAAAGCAAACCACAAACAATAACAAGATTTACTCTTCCTCTTCTTAATTCGTCATTGTGCCTTTTGTATTAAATCCTGAGGCAATTTCTACGTTTCATCGTCAATGTGAAGGTCAAAGGGATAGAGTAAAGATACAGTAGTGCATCGGAATCTAACACTGATCTACCAGTACATGCTCAAAGCAAGCCACAAACAATGAGATGTTATACTCTTCTTGTACTTAAGTCGGCATTGTGCCTTTTGTATTAAATCCCGGCGCAATTTCTGTGTTTCATCGTCAATGTGAAGGTCCAATGTATAGAGTAAATTTGCAGTAGTGCATCGGAATCTAATACTGATCTCCCAGGAAACGCTCAAAGCAAACCACAAACAATGAGAGGATTTACTCTTCTTGTACTTAAGTCGGCATTGTGCCTATTGTATAAAACCCCGACGCAATTTCTGTGTTTCATCATCAATGTGAAGGTCCAAGGGATAGAGTAACGCTGTACTAGTGCATCGGAATGTAATACTGATCTCCAAGGAAACGTTCAAAGAAAACCACAAACAATGAGAAGATTAACTCTTCTTGTGCTTATGTGGGCATTGTGCCTTTTGTATTAAATCCCGACGCAATTTCTGTATTTCATCGTCAATGAGAAACTCCATGGTATTGAGTAAAGCTGCAGTAGGGCATTGGGATCTAAAACTGATCTCCCAGGAAACGCTCAAAACGAACCACAAACAATGAGAAGATTTTCAGTTCTTGCACTTAAGTCGGCTTTCTGCCTTTTGCATTACGTCCGGACGCAATTTCTGTCTTTCATCGTCAATGTGAATGTCCACAGGATAAAGTAAAGCTGCAGTAGTGCATCCGAATCCAATACTAATCCCCCAGGAAACGCCCAAAGAAAATCAAAAACAAAGAAAAGATTTACTTTTCTTGTACTTATGTCGGCATTGTGCCTTTTGTATTAAGTCCCGACTCAATTTCTGTGTTTCATCGTCAATGTGAAGGTCCAAGGGATAAGGTAAAGCTGCAGTTGTGCTTCGGAATCTAATTTTGATCTCACAGGAAACGCTCAATTCAAACCACAAACAATGAGAAGATTTACTATTCTTGTACCTAAGTCGGCATTGTGCCTTTTTTCTTACAAACCGACGCAATTTCTGTGTTTCATCGTCAATGTGAAGGTCCAAGGGATAGAGTAAAGATGCAGTAGTGCATCGGAATCTAATACTGATCTCCCAGGCAACGGCCAAAGCAACCCACAAACACTAAGAAGATTTACTCTTCTTGTACTTAAGTCGGCATTGTGCTTTTTAAATTATATTCTTACGCAATTTCTGTGTTTCATCGTCAATGCGCAGGTCCAAGGGATAGAGTAAAGCTGCAGTAGTGTTTCGGAATCTAATACTGATCTCCCAGGACACGCTCAGTTCAAACCACAAACAATGAGAGGATTTTCACTTCTATTGGGTTTTGTATAAAATCCCCACGCAATTTCTGTGTTTCATCGTCAATGTGAACTTCCAAGGGATACAGTAATGCTGTAGAAGTGCATTGGAATCTAATACTGATCTCCCAGGAAGCGGTAAAAGCAAACCACAAACAATGAGAAGAGTCAGCCTTCCTGTACTTAAGTCGGCACTGTGCCTTTTGTTTTAAATCCCGACGCTATTTCTGTGTTTCATCGTCAATGCGAAGGTCCAAGGTATAGGGTAAAGCTGCAGTAGTGTATCATAATTTAATACTGATCTCCCAGGAAACGCTCAAAGTAAACCACAAAAAATGAGAAGATTTACTCTTCTTGTGCTTAAGTCGTCATTGTGACTTTTGTATGAAATCCTGAGGAAATTTCTGTGTTTCCTCGGCAATGTCAAGGTCCAAGGGACAGAGTAAAGATACAGTAGTGCATCGGACTCTAATACTGATCTCCCAGGCAACGCCCAAAGCAAACCGCAAACACTGAGAAGATTTACTCTTCTTGTACTTAAGTCGGCATTGTGCCCTTTGTATTATATCCCCAAGCAATTTCTGTGTTTGATCGTCAATGTGAAGGTCAAAGGGATATAGTAAAGCAGCAGTAGTGCATCGGAATCTAATACTGATTTCCCAGGAAACGCTCAAAGCAAACCACTAACAATGAGAAGATTTACTCTTCTTGTACTTATGTTGGCATTGTGAATTTTGTATTAAATCCGGACGCTATTTCTGTGTTTCATCGTCATTGTGAAGGTGCAAGAGATGGAGCAAATCTGTAGTAGTGCATCGGAATCTAATACTGGTCTCCCAGAAACGCTTAGAGCAAAGCACAAACAACAAGAAGATTTACTCCTCTTGTACATAAGTCGGCTTTGTGCCTTTTGTATTAAATCCCGACGCAATATCTGTGTTTCATCGTCAATGTGAAGGTCCAAGGGATGGAGCTAAGCGGCAGTAGTGCTTCGGAATCTAATACCGATCTCCCACGAAACGGGCGCAGCAAACCAGACACAATGATAAGATTTTCTCTTCTTGTACTTAAACCGGCATTGTGCCTATTGTATTAAATCCCGACGCAATTTCTGTGTTTCATCGTTAATATGAAGGTCCAAGGGATGGTGTAAAGCTGCATTAGTGCTTCGGAATCTGGTACTGATCACTCAGGAATCGCTCAAAGCAAACCACAAACAATGAGAGAATCCACTCTACTTGTACTTAAGAAGGCATTGTGACTTTTGTATTCAGTCCCGACCCAATTTCTGCGTTTCGTCGTCAATGTGAAGGTTCAAGGGATAGAGTAAATCTGTAGATGTCCTTCGGAATCTAATACAGAACTCCCATGAAAGGGTCAAAGCAAACAACAAACAATGAGAAGATTTACTCTTCTTGTACTTAAGTCAGCATTGTGAATTTTGTGTTAAATCCGGACGCAATTTCTGTATTTCGTCGTCATTGTAAAAGTGCAAGGGATAGAGTAAAGCTGCAGTAGTGCATCGGAATCTAATACTGATCTCTCAGCAAACGCACAAAGCAAACCACAAACAATGAGAATTTTTACTCTTCTTGTACTTTTGTCGGCATCGTACTTTTTGTATTACAGCCCGACGCAATATCTGTGTTTCATCGCCAATGTAAAGGTTCAAGGGATAGAGTTAAGCTGCAGTAGTGCATCGGAATCTAATACTGATAATTCAGGAAACGCTCTAAGCAAACCACAAAAATAAGAACATTTGTCTTCTTGTGCTTAAGTCGTCATTGTGCCTTTTGTATTAAATCCTGAGGAAATTTCTGTGTTTCATTGTCAATGTAAAGGTCCAAGGGATGGAGTAAAAATGCAGTAGTGCGATGGAATCTAGTACTGATCCTCTAGGGATCGCTCAAAGCAAACCACAAATAATGAGAAGATCTTCTCTTCTTGCACTTAAGGCGGAATTGTGCCTTTCGTACTAAATCCCGACGCTATTTCTGTGTTTCATCGTCAATGTGAAGGTCCATGGGATAGAGTAAAGCAGCAGTTGTCCTTCGGAATCTAATACTGATCACCCAGGAAACGCTCAAAGCTAACCACAAACAAAGAGAAAATTTACTCTTCTTGCTCTTAAGTCGGCGTTGTGCCTTTTGTATTAAATCCCGACGCGATTTCTGGGATTCATCGTCAATGTGAAGGGTCAAGGGATAGAGTAAAGCTGCAGTAGTGCATCAGAATCTAATACTGATCATCCAGGAAACGCTCAAACCAAAGCAGAAACAATGAGTAGATTTACTCTTCTTGTACTTAAGTCGGCATTGTGCCTTTTCATTTAAATTCAGACGCAATTTCTGTGTTTCATCGTCAATGTGAAGGTCCAAGGTATAGAGTAAAGCTGCAGTAGAGCATCGGAATCTAATACGCATCACTCCAGAAACGCTCAAAGCAAACCACAAAATTAAGAAGATTTAATCTTCTTGTGCTTAAGTCGTCATTGTGCCTTTTGTGACAAATCCTGAGGAAATTTCTGTGTTTCATCGTCAATGTGAACGTCCAAGGGATAGAGTAAAGCTGCAGTAGTGCATCGGAATCTAATACTGATCTCCCAGGAAACACTCAAAGCAAGCCACAAAACAATGAGATGAGTTACTCTTCTTGAACTTAAGTCGGCATTGTGCCTTTTGTATTAAATCTCGACGCAATTTCTGTGGTTCATCATCAATGTGAAGGCCCAAGGGATAGAGTAAAGCTGCAGTAGTGCATCGAAATGTAATACTGATCTCCCAGGAAACGCGCAAGGCAAACCACAAACAATGAGAAGTTTTATTAATCTGGTACTGAATTCGGTATTGTGCTTTTTGTATTAAATACCGACGCAATTTCTGTGTTTCATCGTCAATGTGAAGGTCCAAGGGATAGAGTAGAGCTGCAGTAGAGCATCGGAATCCAATACTGATCTCCAAGGAAACACTGAAAGCAAACCGCAAACAATGAGAAGATTTACTCTGCTTGTACTTAAGTCGCCATTGTGACTTTTGTACTAAATCACGACGCAATTTCAGTGTCTCATCGTCAATGTGAAGGTCCAAGGGATAGAGCGAAGCTGCAGTATTGCATCGTATTCTAATACTGATATCCCAGGAAAGGCTCAATTCAAACCACAAATAATGACAAAATTTACACTTCTTCTGCTTATGTCGGCATTGTGCCTTTTGGATTATCCCCACGCAATTTCTATGTTTCATCGTCAATGTGAAAGTCCAAGGGATACAGTAAAGCTGCGGTATTGCATCGGAATCTAATACTGATCTCCCAGGAAACGCTCATCACAAAATACAAACAATGAGAAGATTTTCTCTTCTTGTACTTAAGTCGGCATTGTGCCTTTTGTATTAAATCCCGACGCAATTTCTGTGTTTCATCGTCAATGTGAAGGTCCAAGGTATAGAGTAAAGCTGCAGTAGTGCATCGGAATCTAATACGGATCACTCCAGAAACGCTCAAAGCAAGCCACAAAAATAAGAAGATTTACTCTTCTTGTGCTTATGTCGTAATTATGCCTTTTGTGACAAATCCTGAAGAAATTTCTGTGTTTCGTCGACAATGTGAAGGTCTAAGTGATAGGGTAAAGCTGCAGTAGTGCAACGGAATCTAATACTGTTCTCCCAGCAGACGCACAAAGCAAACCACACACAATGAGAAGATTTACTCTTCTTGTACTTAAGTTGGCATTGTGCCTCTTGTATAAATCTCGACGCAATATCTGTGTTTCATCACCAATGTGAAGGTCCAAGGGATAGAGCAAAGCTGTAGTAGTGCATCGGAATCTAATACTGATCTGCCTGGTAACGTTCAAAGCAAACCACAAACAACGAGAAGATTTACTGTTCTTGTGCTGAAGTCGGCATTGTGCTTTTTGTATAAAATCCCGGCGCAATTTCTGTGTTTCATAGTCAATGTGAAGGTCCAAATGATAGAGTAAAGTTGCAGTAGTGCATTGGAATCTAATACTGATCTCCAAGGAAACGCTCAATTCAAACCACAAACAATGACAAGATTTACTCTTCTTGTACGTAAGTCGGCATTGTGCCTTTTGTATTATATACCGACGCAATTTCAGTGTTACATCGTCAATGTGTAGGTCAAAACGATAAAGTAAAGCTGCAGTAGTGCTTCGGAATCTAACAATTTCACCGCGGAAAGGCTCCAAGCAAACCAGAAACAATGAGAAGATTTACTCTTCTTGTACTTAAGTCGGCATTGTGCCTTTTGTATTAATTCCCGACGCAATTTCTGTGTTTCATCGTCAATGTGAAGGTCCAAATGATAGAGTAGAGCTTCAGTAGTGCAACGGAATCTAATACTGATCTTCCAGGAAACGCTCAAAGCAAACCACAAACTATAAGAAGATCCACTCTTCCTGTACTTAAGCCGGCTTTGTGCCCTTTGTATTAAGTCTCGACGCTATTTCTGTGTTTCATCGTCAATGTGAAGGTCCAAGGGATAGAGTAAAGCTGAGTTTGTGCTTCGGAATCTAATACTGATCTCCCAGCAAATGCACAAAGCAAACTTCTTGTACTTATGTCGGCATTGTGCCTTTTGTATTAAATCCCGACGCAATTTCTATATGTCATGGTATACGTGAAAGTCCAAGGGATACAGTAAACCTTATGTGGTGCATCGAAATTTAAATGCTGGTCTCCCAAGAAACGCTGAAAGCAAACCACAAACAATGAGAAGAATTACTCATCTTGTACTTAAGTCGGCATTGTGCCTTTTGTATTAATTCCCGACGCAATTTCTGTGTTTCATCGTCAATGTGAAGGTCCAAATGATAGAGTAGAGCTTCAGTACTGCATCGGAATCTAATACTGACATTCCAGGAAACGCTCAAAGCAAACCACAAACTATGAGAAGGTTTATTGCTCTTGTACTTAAGTCGGTATTGTGCGTTTTGTATTAAATCCAAACGCAATTTCTGTGTTTCGTCGACAATGAGAAGGTCCAAGGGATAGAGTAGAGCTGCAGTAGAGCATCGGAATCCAATACTGCTCTCCCAGGAAATGCTCAAATCAAACCACAAACAATAAGAAGATTTACTCTTCTTGTACTTAATCTTTCATTGTGCCTTTTGTATTAAATCCGGTCGCAATTTCTGCGTTTCATCGTCAATGTGAAGGTGCAATGGATGGAGTAAAGCTGCAGTAGTGATTCGGAATCTAATACTGATCTCCCTGCAAACGCACAAAGCAAACCACACACAATGAGAAGATTTACTCTTCTTGTACTTAAGTTGGCATTGTGCCTTTTGTATAAATCCCGACGCAATATCTGTGTTTCATCACCAGTGTGAAGGTCCAAGGGATAGAGTAAAGCTGCGTTTGTGCATCGCAATCTAATACTGATCTCCCAGCAAACGCACAAAGCAAACTTCTTGTACTTATGTCGACATTGTGCCTTTTGTATTAAATCCCCACGCGATATCTGTGATTCATCGTAAATGTGAAGGTCCAAGGGATAGAGTGAAGATGCAGTAGTGCATCGGAATCTAATATTGATCTCCCAGGAAACGCTTAAAGCAGACCAGAAACAATGAGAAGATTTGCTCTTCTTGTACTGATTTCGGCATTGTGCCTTTTGTATTAAATCCCAACGCAATTTCTATATTTCATGGTAAACGTGAAAGTCCAAGGGATACAGTAAACCTGGTGTGGTTCATCGAAATCTAATACTGGTCTCCCAGGAAACGCTGAAAGCAAACGACAAACAATGAGAAGATTTACTCTTCTTGTACTTAATCTTTCATTGTGCCTTTTGTATTAAATTCAGAGGCAAATTCTCTGTTTCATCGTCAGTGTGAAGGGCCAAGGGACAGAGTAAAGATGCAGTAGTGCATAGGAATCTAATACTGATCTCCCAGGTAACGCTCGAAACAAACCACAAAGAATGAGAAGATTTACTCTTCTTGTACTTAAGTGGGCATTGTGCCTTTTGTATTAAGTCACGACGCAATTTCTGTGTTTCATCGTCAATGTGAAGGTTCAAGGGATAGAGTCTAGCTGCAGTATTGCATCGGATTCTAATACTGATATCCCATTAAAGGCTCAATTCAAACCACAAACAATGAGAAAATTTACACTTCTTGTGCTTAAGTCGGCAATGTGCCTTTTCTATTAAATCAAGACGCAATTTCTGTGTTCCATCGTCAATGTGAAGGTCCAACGGATAGAGTAAAGCTGCAATGGTGCATTGGAAGCTAACACTGATCTCTCAGGAAACGTTCAAAGCGAACCACAAGCAATGAGAAGATTAACTCTTCTTGTGCTTAATTCGACATTGTGCCTTTTGTATTAAATCCCGACGCATTTTCAGTGTTTCAGCGTCAATGTGATGGATTAAGGGATAGAGTAAAGCTAAAGTAGTGCATCGGAATGAAATCCTGATCTCTCAGGAACCGATCAATGCAAACCACAAACAATGAGAGGATTTACTCTTCTTCTACTTATGTCGGCATTGTGCATTTGGTATTAAATCCCGAAGCTATATCTGTATTTCATCGTAAACATGAAGGTCCTAGGGATACAGAAAACGTGATGCGGTGCATCGAGATGTAATACTGGTCTCCCAGGAAAAGCTGAAAGCAACCCACAAACACTGAGAAGATTTACTCTTCTTGTACTTAAGTCGTCATTGTTGCTTTTGTATTAAATCGTGAGGCAATTTCTGTGTTTCATCGTCAATGTGAAGGTCCAAAGGATAGAGTAGAGAGGCAGTAGTGCATCGGAATCTAATACTGAGCTCCCAGGAAAGGCTCAAAGCAAACCACGAAAAATAAAAAGATTTACTCATCTTGTACTTAAGTCGGCATTGTGCCTTTTGTATTAAATCCCCACGCAATTTCTGTGTTTCATCGTCAATGTGAAGGTCCAAGGGATACAGTAAATCTAGAGTGTTGCTTCGGAGTCTAATACTGATCTCCCAGGAAACGCTCAAGGCCAACAACAAACAATAAGAAGATTTACTCTTCCTGTACTTAAGTCGGCATTGTGCCTTTCGTACTAAATCCCGACGTTATTTCTGTGTTTCATCGTCAATGTGAAGGTCCATGGGATAGAGTAAAGCACCAGTTGTCCTTCGGAATCTAATACTGATCACCCAGGAAACGCTCAAAGCTAACCACAAACAAAGAGAAAATTTACTCTTCTTGCACTGAAGTCGGCGTTGTGCCTTTTGTATTAAATCCCGACGCGATTTCTGGGATTCATCGTCAATGTGAAGGGTCAAGGGATAGAGTAAAGCTGCAGTAGTGCATCGGAATCTAATACTGATCATTCAGGAAACGCTCAAACCAAAGCAGAAACAATGAGTAGATTTACTCTTCTTGTACTTAAGTCGGCATTGTGCCTTTTCATTTAAATTCAGACGCAATTTCTGTGTTTCATCGTCAATGTGAAGGTCCAAGGTATAGAGTAAAGCTGCAGTAGTGCATCGGAATCTAATACGGATCACTCCAGAAACATTCAAAGCAAACCACAAAAATAAGAAGATTTACTCTTCTTGTCCTTAAGTCGTCATTGTGCCTTTTGTGACAAATCCTGAGGAAATTTCTGCGTTTCAACGTCAATGTGAACGTCCAAGGGATAGAGTAAAGCTGCAGTAGTGCAACGGAATCTAATACTGATCTCCCAGGAAACGCTCAAAGCAAGCCACAAAACAATGAGATGATTTACTCTTCTTGAACTTAAGTCGGCATTGTGCCTTTTGTATTAAATACCGACGCAATTTCTGTGTATCATCATCAATGTGAAGGTCCAAGGGATAGAGTAAAGCTGCAGTAGTGCACCGAAATCTAATACTGATCTCCCAGGAAACGCTCAAAGCAAACCACAAACAATGAGAAGTTTTATTCCTCTTGTACTGAAGTCGGTATTGTGCCTTTTGTATTAAATACCGACGCAATGTCTGTGTTTCATCGTCAATGTGAAGGTCCAAGGGATAGAGTAGAGCTGCAGTAGAGCATCGGAATCCAATACTGAACTCCCAGGAAACACTGAAAGCAAACCACAAACAATGAAAAGATTTACTCTACTTGTACTTAAGTCGGCATAGTGCCTTTTGTACTAAATCACGACGCAGTATCTATGTTTCATCGTCAATGTGAAGTCCCAGGGATAGAGTAGAGTTGCAGTAGTGCATCGGAATCTAATACTGATCTCTCAGGAAATGCTCAAAGCTAACCACAAACAATGAGCAGATTTACTCTTCTTGTACTTAAGCCGCCATTGTGCCTTTTGTATTAAATCGAGAGGGAAATTCTGTGTTTCATCGTCAGTGTGAAGGTCCAAGGGATAGAGTAAAGATGCGGTAGTGCATAGGATTCTAATACTGATCTCCCAGTAAACGCTCGAAACAAACCACAAAGAATGAGAAGATTTACTCTTCTGGTACTTAAGTGGGCATTGTGCCTTTTGTATTAAGTCCCAACGCAATTTCTGTGTCTCATCGTCAATGTGAAGGTCCAAGGGATAGAGTGAAGCTTCAGTATTGCATCGTATTCTAATACTGATATCCCAGGAAAGGCTCAATTCAAACCACAAACAATGAGAAAATTTACACTTCTTGTGCTTATGTCGACATTGTGCCTTTTGTATTATCCCCACGCAATTTCTGTGTTTCATCGTCAATGTGAAAGTCCAAGGGATACAGTGAAGCTGCAGTATTGCATCGGAATCTAATACTGATCTCCCTGGTAACGTTCAAAGCAAACCACAAACAATGAGAAGATTTGCTGTTCTTGTGCTTAAGTCGGCATTGTGCTTTTGTATAAAATCGCGGCGCAATTTCTGTGTTTCATCGTCAATGTGAAGGTCCAAGGGATAGAGTAAAGCTGAGTTTGTGCATCGGAATCGAATACTGATCTCCCAGCAAACGCACAAAGCAAACATCTTGTACATATGTCGGCATTGTGCCTTTTGTATTAAATCCCGACGCAATTTCTATATTTCATGGTATATGTGAAAATCCAAGGGATACAGTAAACCTTATGTGGTGCATCGAAATCTAATGCTGGTCTCCCAAGAAACGCAGAAAGCAAACCACTAACAATGAGAAGAATTACTCTTCTTGTACTTAAGTCGGCATTGTGCCTTTTGTATTAATTCCCGACGCAATTTCTGTGTTTCATCGTCAATGTGAAGGTCCAAATGATAGAGTAGAGCTTCAGTACTGCATCGGAATCTAATACTGACATTCCAGGAAACGCTCAAAGCAAACCACAAACTATGAGAAGTTTTATTCCTCTTGTACTTAAGCCGGTATTGTGCCTTTTGTATTAAATCCAAACGCAATTTCTGTGTTTCATCGTCATTGAGAAGGTCCAAGGGATAGAGTAGAGCTGCAGTAGAGCATCGGAATCCAATACTACTCTCCCGGGAAATGCTCAAAGCAAACCACAAACAAAAAGAAGATTTACTCTTCTTGTACTTAAGTAGGCAATGTGCCTTTTGCATTAAATCCGGTCTCAATTTCTGCGTTTCATCGTCAATGTGAAGGTGCAAGGGATAGAGTAAAGCTGCGTCTGTGCATCGGAATCTAATACTGATCTCCCAGCTAACGCACAAAGCAAACTTCTTGTACTTATGTCGGCATTGTGCCTTTTGCATTAAATCCCCGCGCAATATCTGTGATTCATCGTAAATGTGAAGGTCCAAGGGATAGAGTGAAGATGCAGTAGTGCATCGGAATCTAATACTGATCTCCCAGGAAACGCTCAAAGCAAGCCACAAAACAATGAGATGATTTACTCTTCTTGAACTTAAGTCGGCATTATGCCTTTTGTATTAAATCCCGACGCAATCTCTGTGTATCATTATCAATATGAAGGTCCAAGGGATAGAGTAAAGCTGCAGTAGTGCATCGAAATCTAATACTGATCTCCCAGGAAACGCTCAAAGCAAACCACAAACAATGAGAAGTTTTATTCCTCTTGTACTGAAGTCGGTATTGTGCCTTTTGTATTAAATACCGACGCAATGTCTGTGTTTCATCATCAATGTGAAGGTCCAAGGGATAGAGTAGAGCTGCAGTAGAGCATCGGAATCCAATACTGAACTCCCAGGAAACACTGAAAGCAAACCACAAACAATGAGAAGATTTACTCTACTTGTACTTAAGTCGGCATAGTGCCTTTTGTACTAAATCACGACGCAGTTTCTATGTTTCATCGTCAATGTGAAGTCCCAGGGATAGAGTAGAGCTGCAGTAGTGCATCGGAATCTAATACTGATCTCTCAGGAAATGCTCAAAGCTAACCACAAACAATGAGCAGATTTACTCTTCTTGTACTTAAGTCGTCATTGTGCCTTTTGTATTAAATCGAGAGGGAAATTCTGTGTTTCATCGCCAGTGTGAAGGTCCAAGGGATAGAGTAAAGATGCGGTAGTGCATAGGATTCTAATACTGATCTCCCAGTAAACGCTCGAAACAAACCACAAAGAATGAGAAGATTTACTCTTCTGGTACTTAAGTGGGCATTGTGCCTTTTGTATTAAGTCCCAACGCAATTTCTGTGTCTCATCGTCAATGTGAAGGTCCAAGGGATAGAGTGAAGCTTCAGTATTGCATCGTATTCTAATACTGATATCCCAGGAAAGGCTCAATTCAAACCACAAACAATGAGAAAATTTACACTTCTTGTGCTTATGTCGACATTGTGCCTTTTGTATTATCCCCACGCAATTTCTGTGTTTCATCGTCAATGTGAAAGTCCAAGGGATACAGTAAAGCTGCAGTATTGCATCGGAATCTAATACTGATCTCCCTGGTAACGTTCAAAGCAAACCACAAACAATGAGAAGATTTGCTGTTCTTGTGCTTAAGTCGGCATTGTGCTTTTGTATAAAATCGCGGCGCAATTTCTGTGTTTCATCGTCAATGTGAAGTCCAAGGGATAGAGTAAAGCTGAGTTTGTGCATCGGAATCGAATACTGATCTCCCAGGAAACGCACAAAGCAAACATCTTGTACTTATGTCGGCATTGTGCCTTTTGTATTAAATCCCGACGCAATTTCTATATTTCATGGTATATGTGAAAATCCAAGGGATACAGTAAACCTTATGTGGTGCATCGAAATCTAATGCTGGTCTCCCAAGAAACGCTGAAAGCAAACCACTAACAATGAGAAGAATTACTCTTCGTGTACTTAAGTCGGCATTGTGCCTTTTGTATTAATTCCCGACGCAATTTCTGTGTTTCATCGTCAATGTGAAGGTCCAAATGATAGAGTAGAGCTTCAGTACTGCATCGGAATCTAATACTGACATTCCAGGAAACGCTCAAAGCAAACCACAAACTATGAGAAGTTTTATTCCTCTTGTACTTAAGTCGGTATTGTGCCTTTTGTATTAAATCCAAACGCAATTTCTGTGTTTCATCGTCATTGAGAAGGTCCAAGGGATAGAGTAGAGCTGCAGTAGAGCATCGGAATCCAATACTACTCTCCCGGGAAATGCTCAAAGCAAACCACAAACAAAAAGAAGATTTACTCTTCTTGTACTTAAGTAGGCAATGTGCCTTTTGCATTAAATCCGGTCTCAATTTCTGCGTTTCATCGTCAATGTGAAGGTGCAAGGGATAGAGTAAAGCTGCGTCTGTGCATCGGAATCTAATACTGATCTCCCAGCTAACGCACAAAGCAAACTTCTTGTACTTATGTCGGCATTGTGCCTTTTGCATTAAATCCCCGCGCAATATCTGTGATTCATCGTAAATGTGAAGGTCCAAGGGATAGAGTGAAGATGCAGTAGTGCATCGGAATCAAATACTGATCTCCCAGGAAACGCTCAAAGCAATCCAGAAACAATGAGAAGATTTGCTCTTCTTGTACTGAATTCGGCATTGTGCCTTTTGTATTAAATGCCGACGCTATTTCTATATTTCATGGTAAACGTGAATGTCAAAGGGATACAGTAAACCTGGTGTGGTGCATCGAAATCTAATACTGGTCTCCCAGGAAACGCTGAAAGCAAACCACAAACAATGAGAAGATTTACTCTTCTTGTACTTAAGCTTTCATTGTGCCTTTTGTATTAAATTCAGAGGCAAATTCTGTGTTTCATCGTCAGTGTGAAAGTCCAAGGGAAAGACTAAAGATGCAGTAGTGCATAGGAATCTAATACTGATCTCCCAGGTAACGCTCGAAACAAACCACATAGAATGAGAAGATTTACTCCTCTTGTACTTAAGTGGGCATTGTGCCTTTTGTATTAAGTCACGACGCAATTTCTGTGTTTCATCGTCAATGTGAAGGTTCAAGGGATAGAGTCTAGCTGCAGTATTGCATCGGATTCTAATACTGATATCCCAGTAAAGGCTCAATTCAAACCACAAACAATGAGAAAATTTACACTTCTTGTGCTTAAGTCGGCATTGTGCCATTTGTATTAAATCCCTACGCAATATCTGTGTTTCATCGTCTATGTGAAGATCCAAGGGATAGAGTAAGGCTGCAGTAGTGCATCGGAATCTAACACTGACCTCCCAGGAAATGCTCAAAGCACACCACATACATTGAGAAGATTTACACTGCTTGTACTTAAGTCGGCATTGTGCCTTTTGAATTGATTCCCACGCAATTTCAGTGTTTCATCGTCAATGTGAAGGTCCAAGGGATAGAGTAGAGCTGCAGTAGTGCATCGGAATCTAATACTGATCTTCCATGAAACGCTCAAAGCAAACCACAAACTATGAGAGGGTTTACTCATCTTGTACTTATGTCAGCATTGTGCCTTTTGTATAATTTCCGGACGAAATTTCTGTGTTTCATCGTCAATGTGAAGGTCCAAGGGATGGAGTAAAGCTGCAGTAGTGCATCGGAATCTAATACTGATCTCCCAGGAAACGCTCAAAGCAAACCAGAGACAATGAGAAGATTTACTCTCCTTGTACTTAAGCCTTTTGTAACAAATCCCAACGCAATATCAGTGTTTCATCGCCAATGTGAAGGTCCAAGGGATAGGGTAAAGCTGCAGTAGTGCATCGGAATCTAATACTGATCCCCCAGGAATCGCACATAGCAAAACACAAACATTGAGTAGATCTCTTCTTGTACTTAAGTCGGCATTGTGCCTTTTGTGTGAAGTCCCGACGCTATCTCTGTGTTTCATCGTCAATGTGAAGCTCCAAGGCATAGAGTAAAGCTGCAATAGTCCATCGGAATCTAATACTGATCTCCCAGGAAACGCTCAAAGCAGACCAGAAACAATGAAAAGATTCAATCTTATTGTACTTAAGTCGGCATTGTGCGTTTTGTATTGAACCCCGACGCAATTTCTGTGTTTCATCGACAATGTGATGGGCCAAGGGATAGAGTAAAGCAGCAGTAGTGCATCGGAATTTAATACTGATCTCCCAGGAAACGCTCAAGCAAACCAGAAACAATGAGAAGATTTACTATTCTTGTACTTAAGTCGGTATTGTGCCTTTTGTATTAAATCCCAACGCAATTTCTGTATTTCGTCGTAATCGTGAAGATGCAAGGGATACAGTAAACCTGATGTTGTGCATCGATATCTAATACTGGGCTCCCAGGAAACGCTGAAAGCAAACCACAAACAAAGAGAAGATTTCCTCTTCTCGTACTTAAGCCGTCATTGTGCCTTTTGTATTAAATCCCGAATCAATTTCTGTGTTTCATCGTCAATGTGAACGTTCAAGGGATGGAGTAAAGATGCAGTAGTGCATAGGAATGTAATACTGATCTGTCAGGAAGCGCTCGAAGCAAACCACAAATAATAAGAAGATTTACTCTTCTTGTACTTACGACGTCATTGTGCCTATTGTATAAATGCCGAGGCAAATTCTGTGTTTCATCGTCAGTGTGAAGGTCCAAGGGATAGAGTAAAGATGCAGTAGTTCATAGGAATCTAATACTGATCTCCCAGGAAATGGTCGAAGCAAACCACAAGGAATGAGAAGATTTACTCTTCTTGTACTTAAGTGGGCATTGTGCCTTTTGTATTAAATCCACACGCAATTTATGTGTTTCATCGTCAATGTGAAGGACCAAGGGATACAGTAAAGCTGCATTATTGCATCGGAATCTGATACTGATTTCCCAGGAAACGCTCAAAACAAACCACATACAATGAGAAGGTTTACGCTCCTTAAACTTAAGTCGGCATTGTGCCTATTATATTAAATACGGACGCAATATCTGTATTTCATCGTAAACGTGAAGGTCCAAGGGATAAAGTAAACCAGTTGTACTGCATCGAAATCTAATACTGGTCTCTCAGGAAACCCTCAAAGCAAACCACAATCAATGTGAATATTTACTCTTCTTGTACTTAAGTCGGAATTGTGCCTTTTGTATTAAATCCGGTCGCAATTTCTGTGTTTCATCGCCAATGTGAAGGTCCAAGGGATAGAGTAAAGCTGCAGTAATGCTTCGGAATCTAATACCGATCTCTCAGGAAACGCTCAAAGGAAACCACAAACAATGAGGAGATTTACACTTCTTGTACTTAAGTCGGCATTGTGCCTTTTGAATTAATTCCCACGCAATTTCTGTGTTTCATCGTCAATGTGAAGGTACAAGGGATAGAGTAAGGATGCAGTAGTGCATACGAATCTGATACTGATCTCCCAGTAAGCGCTCGAAGAAAACCACAAATAATAAGAAGATATACTCTTCTTGTACTTAAGTCGACATTGTTCCTTTTGTATTAAATTCTGAGGCAACGTCTGTGTTTTATCGTAAATGTGAAGGTCCAAGGGATAAAGATGCGGTAGTGCATCGGAACCATATACTGATCTCCCAGGAAACGCTCAAAGAAAACCAAAAACAATGAGAAGATTTACTCTTCTGGTACTTTAGTCGGCATTGTGCCTTTCGGATTAAGACCCGACGCAATTTTTGTGTTTCATCGTCAATGTGAACGTCCAAGGGATAGAGTAAGGCTGCTGTAGTGCATCGCAATCCAACACTGATCTCCCAGGAAACGCTCAAAGCAAACCACATACAATGAGAAGATTTACTCTTTTCGTAAATTAGGCGGCATTGTGCTTTTGTATTAAATCCCGACGCAATATCTGTGTTTCTTCGCCAATGTGAAGGTCCAAGGGATACAGTAAAGCTGCATTATTGCATCGGAATCTAATACTGATTTCCCAGGAAACGCTCATAACAAACCACAAACAATGAGAAGATTAACTCTTCTTGTACTTAAATCGGCATTGTGCCTTTTGTATTAAATCCCGACGCAATTTCTGTGTTTCATCGTCAATGTGAAGGTGCAAGGGATGGAGTAAAGCTGCATTTGTGCTTCGGAATCTAATACTGATCTCCCAGCAAATCACAAAGCAAACCATAAACAATGAGAAGATTTTCTCTCCTTGTACTTAATTCGGCATTTTGCCTTTTGTATCAAATCCCAACGCAATATCAGTGTTTCCTCGTCAATGTGAAGGTCCAAGGCATAGAGTAAAGCTCCAGTAGTGCATCCGAATCTAATACTGATCTCTTAGGAAACGCTCAAAACAAGCCACATTCAATGGGAATATTTACTCTTCTTGCACTTACGTCGGCATTGTGCCTTTTGTATTATATCCCGACGCAATTTTTGTGTTTCATCGTCAATGTGCAGGTCCAAGGGATTGAGAAAAGCTCCAGTATTGCATCGGAATCTAATACTGATCTCCCGCGTAACGCTCAAAGCAAACCGCAAACAATGATCAGATATAATCTTCTTGTACTTAAGTCTGCATTGTGCCTTTTGTATTAATTCCCGACGCAATATCTGAAATTATTCGTCAATGTGGAGGTCCAAGGGATAGAGTAAAGCAGCAGTAGTGCATCGGAATCGAATACTGATCTCCCAGGACACACTCAAAGCAAACCCCTAACAATGAGAAGATTTACTCTTCTTGTACTTAAGTTGGCATTGTGCCTTATGTATTAAAATCCCAACGCAATTTCTGTGTTTCATCGTCAATGTGATCGTCAAAGGGATAGAGTACAGCTGCAGTAGTGCATCGGAATCTAATACTGATCTCCCAGGACACACTCAAAGCAAACCCCTAACAATGAGAAGATTTACTCTTCTTGTACTTAAGTCGGCATTGTGCCTTTTGTATTAAATCCCGACGCAATATCTGAAATTATTCGTCAATGTGGAGGTCCAAGGGACAGAGTAAAGCAGCAGTAGTGCATCGGAATCGAATACTGACCTCCCAGGAAACGCTCAAAGCAAACCACTAACATAAGGAGATTTACTCTTCTTGTAGTTAGTGCGGCATTGAGCCTTTTACATTAAATCCTGACGCAATTTCTGTGTTTCATCGTCAATGTCAAGGTCCAGTGGAAAGAGGAAAGCTCCGAGAGTGCATCGGAATCTAATACTGATCTCCCAGGAAGCGCTCAAAGCAAACCTCAAACATTGAGAGGATATACTTATTCTGTACTTAAGTCGGCATTGTGAATTTTGTATTAAATCCCGACGCAATTTCTGTGTTTCAACGTCAATGTGAAGGTCGAAGGGAAAGCGTAAAGCTACAGTAGTGCATCGGAATTAATTACTGACCTCGCAGGAAACGCTCAAAGCAAACCATAAACAATGAGATGAATTTTTCTTCTTGTACTTAAGTCAGCATTGTGCCTTATGTATCAAATCCCAACGCAATTGCTGTGTTTCATCGTCAATGTGATTGGCAAAGGGATAGAGCAAAGCTGTAGTAGTGCATCGGAATCTACTACTGATCTCCCAGGACACACTCAAAGCAAACCAAAAACATTGAGCAGATTTACTCTTCTTGTACTTAAGTCGGCACTGTGAACTTTTGTATTAATTCCCGACGCAATATTTGTGTCCATCGTCAATGTGAAGGTCCAAGGGATAGAGTAATGCAGCAGTAGTGCATCGGAATCTAATACTGATCTCCCAGGAAACGCTCAAAGCAAACCACAAACAATGAGATGATTTACTTTTCTTGTACTTAAGTCTGCATTGTGTGTTTTGTTTTAATCCCGACGCAATTTCTGTGTTTCATCGTCATTGTGAAGCTGCAAGGCATAGAGAAAAGCTGCAGTAGTGCATCGGAATCTAACACTGATTTCACTGGAGACGCTCAAAGCAAACCGCAAACAATGCGCAGATTTACTCTTCTTGTACTTATGTCTGCATTGTGCCAGTTGTATTAAATCCCGACGCAATTTCTGTGTTTCATCGTCAACGGGAAGGTCCAAGGGATTGAATAAAGCTGCAGTATTGCATCGGAATCAAATACTGATCTCCCAGGTAACGCTCAAAGCAAACCAGAAACAATGAGATGATTTACTCCTCTTGTACTTAAGTTAGCATCGTACCTTTTGTATTAAATCCCAACACAATTTCTGTGTTTCATCGTCAATGTGTAGGTCCAAGCTATAAAGTAAAACTGCAGTAGTGCATCGGAAACTAGTACTGATCTCCCAGCAATCTTTTAAAAGCAAACCACAAACAATGAGAAGATTTTCTCTTCTTGTACTTAAGTCGGCATTGTGCCTTTTGAATTAAATCCCGACGCAATTTCTGTGTTTCGTCGTAATTGTGAAGGACCAAGGGATAGAGAGAAGCTGCAATAGTGCATCGGAATCTAATACTGATCTCCCAGGAAACGCTCAAAACAAGTCACAATCAATGGGATGATTTACTCTTCTTGTACTTAAGTCGACATTGTGCCTTTTGTATTAAATCCCGACGCAGTTAATTTCTTTCATCGTCAATGTGAACGTAGAAGGGATAGAGTAAAGTTGCAGTAGTGCATCGGAATCTAATACTGATCTCAAAGGACACGCTCAAAGCAAACCACAAACAATGAGGAGATTTACTCTTCTTGTACTTAAGTCGGCATTGTGCTTTATGTATTAAATCCAGACGCAATTTCTCTGCGTCATCGTCAATGTGAAGGTCCAAAGGATAGAGTAAAGCTGCAGTAGTGCATCGGATTCTAATTTTGATCTCCCAGGAAACGCTCAAAGCAAACCAGCAACATTGAGAAGATTTACTCTTCATGTACTTATGTTGGCATTATGCCTTTTGTATTAAATCCCGACGCAATTCCTGTGTTTCATCGTCTATGTGAAGGTCCAAGAGATATACTATATCTGCAGTATTGCATCGGAATCTAATACTGGTCTCCCGGGAAACGCTCAAAGCAAAGCACAAACATTGAGAAGATTGCCTCTTCTTGTACTTAAGTCGGCATGGTGCCTTTTGTATTAAATCCCGACGTAATTACTGTGTTTCATCGTCAATGTGAAGCTCCAAGGGACAGAGTGAAGCTGCTGTAGTGCATCGGAATGTAACACTGATCTCTCAGGTAACGCTCAAAGCAAACCGCAAACAATGATCAGATTTACTCTTCTTGTACTTAAGTCTGCATTGTGCCATTTGTATTAAATCCCGACGCAATTACTGTGGTTCATCGTCAATGTGAAGTTCCAAGGGATAGAGTAAAGCTGCAGTAGTGCATCGGAATCGAACACTGACCTCACAGGTAACGCTCAAAGCACACCACAAACAATGAGAAGATTTACTCTTCTTGTACATAAGTCGGCATTGTGCCTTATGTATTAAAATCCCAATGCAATTCCTGTGTTACATCGTCAATGTGATCGTCATAGGGATAGAGTAAAGCTTCAGTAGTGCTTCGGAATGTAATACTGATCTCCCAGGACACACTCAAAGCAAACCACAAACAATGAGAAGATTTAATCTTCTTGTACTTAAGTCGGCATTGTGCCTTTTGTATTAAATCCCGACGCAATATTTGAAATTAGTCGTCAATGTGGAGGTCCAAGGGATAGCGTAAAGCTGCAGTAGTGCATCGGAATCGAATACTGATCTCCCAGGAAACGCTCAAAGCAAACGTCTAACATAAGCAGATTTACTCTTCTTGTAGTTAGGGCGGCATTGTGCTTTTTGTATTAAATCCCGACGCAATTTCTGTGTTTCATCGTCAATGTGAAGCTCCAAGGGATAGAGCAAAGCTGCAGTAGTGCATCGGAATCTAATACTGATCTCACAGGAGACGCTCCAAGCAAACTCCAAACAAAGAGCTGATTTACTCTTCTTGTACTTAAGTCTGCATTGTGCCTTTTGTATTAAATCCCGACGCAATTTCTGTGTTTCATCGTCAATGTGAAGGTCCAAGGGATAGAGTAAAGCTGCAGTAGTGCATCGGAAGCTAATACTGATCTCCCAGGAAACGCTAAAAGCAAACCATAAACAATGAGAGGATTTACTCTTCTTGTACTTAAGTCGGCATTATGCATTTTTTATTAAATCCCGACGCAATTTCAATGTTTCATCGTCAATGTGAAGCTCCAAGCGATACAGGAAAGCTGCAGTCTTGCATCCGAATCTAATACTGATCTCCCAGGAAACGCTCAAAGCAAACCACAAACAATGAGAAGATATACTCTTCTCATACTTGAGTCGACATTGTGCCGTTAGTATTCAACCCCCGACCCAATTTCTGTGTTTCATCGTCAATGTGAAGGTCCAACAGATAGAGTAGAGCTGCAGTAGTGCATCGGAATCTAATATTAATCTCCCAGGAAACGGCCAATGCAAACCACAAACAATGAGACGATTTACTCATCCAGTACTTAAGTCGGCATTCTAGCTTTTGTATTAAATCCCGACTCTATTTCTGTGTTTCATCATCAATGTGAAGGTCCATTCGATAGAGTAAAGCTGCAGTAGTGCATCGGAATCAACTACTGATATCCCAGGAACCGCTCAAAGCAAACAACAATCAATGAGAAGATTTACTCTTCTTGTACTTGAGTCGGCATTGTTTATTTTGTATTATATCCCGAAGCAATTTCTGTCTTTCACCGTCAATGAGAAGATCCAAGGGATAGAGTAAGGCTGCAGTACTGCATCGGAATCTATTACTGATCTCACAGGAAACGGTCAAGGCAAACCACAAACAATGAGAAGATTTACTCTTCTTGTAACTATGTCGGCATTGTGCCTTTTGAATTAAATCCTGACGCAATTTCTGTGTTTCAACGTCAAAGTGAAGGTCCAAGGGATAGCGTAAAGCTGCAGTAGTGCATCGGAATCAAATACGAACCTCGCAGGAAACGCTCAATGCAAACCACAAACAATGAGAAGATTTATTCTTCTTGTACTTAAGTCGGCATTGTGCCTTTTGTATTAAATCCCGACGCAATTACTGTGTTTCATCGTCAATGTGAAGCTCCAAGGGATAGAGTAAAGCTGCAGTAGTGCATCGGAATGTAATACGGATCTCCCAGGAAACGCTCAAAGCAACACACAAACAATGAGGAGATTTACTTTTCTTGTACTTAAGTCGGCATTATGCATTTTGTATTAAATCCCGACGCAATTTCAGTGTTTCACCGTCAATGTGAACGTCCAAGGGATAAAGTAAAGCTACTTCTTGTACCTAAGTCGTCATTGTGCCTTTTGTATTAAATCCCGACGCATTTTCTGTGTTTCATCGTCAATGTGAAGTTACAAGGGATAGAGTGAAGCTGCAGTAGTGCACAAGAGTCTAATCCTAATCTGCCAGGACACGCTCAAAGCAAAACACAAACAATAAGAAGATTTACTCTTATTGTAATTAAGTTGGTATTTTGTCTTTTGTATTAAATCCCGACGCCATTTCCGTGTTTCATCGTCAATGTGGAGGTCCAAGGAATTGAGTAAAGCTGCAGTAGTGCATCGGAATCTAATACCGATCACCCAGGACACGCTCTAAGCAAACCTCAAACAGTGAGAAAATTTACTCTTCTTGAACTTAGGTCGGCATTGTGCCTTTTGCATTGAATCCCGACGCAATATCTGTGTTTCATCGTTAATGTGAAGTTCCAAGGGATAGAATAAAGCTGCAGTAGTACATCGGTATCTAATACATAACTCCCAGGATACGCTAAAGGAAAAAACCGCAAACAATGAGAAGTTTCACTCTTGTTGTACTTAAGCCGGTATTGTACCTTTTGTATCAAATCCCGACGCAATTTCTATGCTTCATCGTCAATGTGAAGGTCCAAGGGAAAGAGTAAAGCTGCAGTAGTGCAACGGAATCCAATACTGATCTCCCAGGAAACGCTCAAAGCAAACCAGAAACTATGAGAGGACTTCCCCTTCTTCTACTTAAGACGGCATTCTGCCTTTTGTATTAAATCCCGACGCTATTTCTGTGCTCATCGACAATGTGAAAGTCCATGGGATAGAGTAGACCTGCAGTAGTGCATCGGAATCTAATACTGATCTCCTAGCAAACGCTCAAAGCACACCACAAACAAAGAGAAGATTTACTCTTCTTGTACTTAAGTTGGCATTGTGCCTTTTGTATTAAATCGCGGTGCAGTTTCTGTGTTTCATCGTCAATGTGTAGGTCCAAGGAATAGAGTAAAGCTGCAGTAGTTCATTGGAATCTAATCCTGGTCTCCCAGGAAACGCTCAGAGCAAACCACAAACTATGAGAAGATTCAGTCTTATTGTACTTAAGTCGGCATTGTGCAATTGTATTAAATCTCGATGCAATTTCTGTGTTTCATCGTCAATGTGAAAGTCCAAGGGGTAGAGTAAAGCTGCAGTAGTGCATCGCAATCTAATACTGATCTCCCAGGAACGCTCAAAGCAAACCAGAAACATTGAGAGGATTTACTCTTCTTGTACTTAAGTCAGCATGTTCCCTTTTGTATTAAATCCCGACGCAATTTCTGTGTTTCATCGTCAATGTGAAGGTCCTAGGGATAGAGTAAAGCTGCAGTAGTGCATCGGAATCTAATACTGATCTCCCAGCAAACGCTCAATGCAAACAACAAACAATGAGAAGATTTACTGTGCTTGTACTTAAGTAAACCTTTTGTGCCTTTTGTATTAAATCCCGACGCAATTTCTGTGTTTCATCGTCAACGTGGAGGTCCAAGGGATAGAGTAAAGCTGCAGTACTGCATCGGAATCTAATACTGGTCTCCCAGGAATCGCTCAGAGCAAACCACTAACTATGAGAAGATTCAGTCTTGTTGTACTGAAGTCGGCATTGTGCCTTTTGTATTAAATCCTGATGCAATTTCTGTGCTTCATTGTCAATATGTAGGTCCAAGGGATAGAGTAAGGCTGCAGTAGTGCATCGGAATTTAATACTGATCTCCCAGCAAACGCTCAATGCAAACAACAAACAATGAGAAGATTTACTCTTCTTGTACTTAAGTCGGCATTGTGCCTTTTGTATTCAATCCCGACTCACTTTCTGTGCTTCATCGTCAATGTGAAGGTCCTAGGGATATAGTAAAGCTGCGGTTGTCCATCGGAATCTAATACTGGTCGCCCAGGAAACGCTCAAAGGAAACCACAAACGATGTGAAGATTTACTCTTCTTGTACTTAGTCGGCACTGTGCCCTTTGTACTAAATCCCGCCCCAATGTCTGTGTTTCATCGTCGATGTGAAGGTCTAAAAGATAGAGTAGAGCTGCAGTGGTGCATCCGAATCTGATACTGATCTCCCAGGAAACGGCCAAAGCAAACCGCAAAAAATGACAAGATTAACTCTTCTTGTAATTAAGTCGGCATTATGAATTTTGTATTAAATACCAACGCTATTTCTGTGTTTCATCGTCAAGGTGAGCCTCCAAGGGATAGAGAAATGCTGACGAAGTGCATCGGAATCAAATACCTAACTCACAGGTAACGGTCAAAGCAAACCAGAAACAATGAGAGGAATTACTCTCCTTATACTTAAGTCACCATTCTGGCTTTTGTAATAAATCCCGACGCAATTTCTGTGTTTCATCGTCGATGTGAAGGTCCAAGGGGTAGAGTAAAGCTGCAGTAGTGCATCGGAATTTAATACTGATCTCCCAGCATACCCTCAATGCAAACCACAAACAATGAGATGATTTACTCTTCTTGTACTTAAGTCGGCATTGTGCCTTCTGTATTATATCCCGACGCAATTTCTGTGTTTCACCGTCAATATGAAGGTCCATGAAATAGAGTAAAGCTGCAGTAGTGCATCGGAATCTAATTCTGATCTCCCAGGAAACGCTCAAAGCAAAGCACAAACAATGAGCAGATTTACTAATCTTGTACATATGTTGGCATTCTACCTTTAGTATTAAATCCTGACGCAATTTCTATGTTTTTTCGTCAATATGGAGGTCCAAGGGATAGAGTAAAGCTGCAGTGGTGCACCGGAATCTAATCTTAATCTGCCAGGACACGCTCAAAGCAAAACACAAACAATAAGAAGATTTACTCTTCTTGTAGTTAAGTCGGCATTGTGCCTTTTGTATTAAATCGCGACGCAATTTTTGCGTTTCATCGTCAATGTGATAGTCCAAGGGATAGAGTAAAGCAGCAGTAGTGCATTGGAATCTAATACTGATCTCCCGGGAAACGCTCATAGCAAACCACATACAATGAAAAGATTTTCTCTTCTTGTACTTAGTCGGCATTGTGCCTTTTGTATTGAAACCCGACCCAATGTCTGTGTTTCATCGTCAACGCGAAGGTCCAACAGATAGACTAGAGCTCCAGTAGTGCATCTTAATCTAAGACCGATCTAAGAGGAAACGGCCAATGCAAACCACAAACAATGAGAAGATTTATTCTTCCAGTACATAAGTCGGCATTCTGGCCTTAGTATTAAATCCCGACGCATTTTCTGTGTGTCATCGTCAATATGAAGGTCCAAGGGGTAGAGTAAAGCAGCAGTAGTGCATCGCAATCTAATAGTGATCTCCGAGGAAACGCTCAAAGCAAACCACAAACAATGAGAAGGTTTTCTCTTCTTGTACCTAAGTCGGCATTGTGCCTTTTGTATTAAATCCCGACCCAATGTCTGTGTTTCATCGTCGATGTGAAGGTCCAACAGATAGAGGAGAGCTGCAGTAGTGCATCGGAATCTAATACTGATCTCCCAGGAAACGGCCAAAGCAAACTACAAACATTGAGAAGATTAACTCTTCTTGTACTTAAGTCGGCATTTTGAATTTTGTAATAAACCCCGATGCTATTTCTGTGTTTCATCGTCAAGGTCAACGTCCAAGGGATAGAGTAAAGCTGCAGAAGTGCATAGGAATCAAATTCGTAACTCCCAGGCAACGGTCAATGCAAACCAGAAACAATGAGATTTACTCTTCTTGTACTTAAGTCGTCATTCTGTGTTTGTATTAAATCTCGAAGCAATTTCTGTGTTTCATCGACAATGTGAAGGTCCAAGGGATGGAGTAAAGCTGCAGTAGTGCATCGGAATCTAATACTGATCTCCCAGGAAACGCTCAAAGCAAACCACAAACTATGGGGAGTTATTCACTTCTTGCACTTATGTCGGCATTGTGCCTTTTGTATTAAATCCCGACGCAATTTCTCTGTTTCATCTTCAATGTGAATGTCCAATGGATAGAGTGAAGGTGCAGTAGTGCATCGGAATCCAATACTTATCTCCCAGGAAACGCTCAAAGCAAACCACAAACAATGAGAAGAATCGCTCTCCTTGTACTTAGGTCAGCATTGTGGCTTTTGTATTAAATCCCGCCGCAACTTCTATATTCATCGTCAATGTGAAGGTCCAAGGGTTAGAGCTAATCTGCAGTTGTGCAACGGAATGTAATACTAAACTCCCAGGAAACGCTCGAAACAAACCAGAAACAATGAGAAGATTTACTCTTCTTGTGCTTAAGTCGACATTGTGCTTTTTCTATTAAATCCCAACGCAATTTCTGTTTTTCATCGACAAAGTCAAGGTCCAAGGAATAGAGTAGAGCTGCAGTAATGTATCGGAATCTACTACTGATCTCCCAGGAAACGCTCGAAGCAAACCACAAACAATGAGAAGATTCGCTCTTCTTGCACTTAGGTCAGCATTGTGGCTTTTGTATTAAATCCCGCCGCAACTTCTATATTCATCGTCAATGTGAAGGTCCAAGGGTTAGAGCTAATCTGCAGTTGTGCAACGGAATGTAATACTAAACTCCCAGGAAACGCTCAAAACAAACCAGAAACAATGAGAAGATTTACTTTTCTTGTACTTACGTCGGCTTTGTGCCTTTTCTATTAAATAATGACGCAGTTGCTGTGTTTCATTGGCAATGTGAAGGTACAACGGATAGAGTAAAGCTGCAATAGTGCATCGGAATCTAATACTGATCTTAAAGGAAACGCTCAAAACAAACCACGAACAATGAGAAGATTTACTGTTCTTGTACTTATGTCGGCATTGTGCATTTTGTATTAAATACCGACACAATTTCTCTGTTTCATCGTCAATGTGAAGATCCGTGGGTTAGAGTAATGCTGCAGTAGTGCATCGGAATTTAATACTGATCTCCCAGGAAACGCTTAAAGCAAACCACAAACAATGAGAAGATTTACTCTTCTTGTACTTAGTTGGCATTGTGCCTCTTGTATTAAATCCCAACGCAATATCTGGGTTTCATCGTCAATGCGAAGATCCAAGGGATAGAGTAAAGCTGCAGTAGTGCAACGGAATCTAATACTGATCTCCGAGGAAATGCTCTAAGCAAACCATAAAAAATGAGAAGATTTACTGTCCTTGTACTTAAGTCGGCATTGTGCCTTTTGTATTAAAATTCCGACGTAATTTCCGTGTTTCATCGTCAATGTGAAGGTCCAAGGGACAGAGTAAAGCTGCAGTAGTGCACCGGAATCCAATACTTATCTGCCAGCAAATGCACAAAACAAACCACAAACAATGTGTACACTTACTCTTCTCGTAGTTAGTCGGCTTTGTGCC